>NW_028185406.1:137675-242566 GCF_003343005.1 Rhea americana | reverse complement strand
AGATCCCCCCTCAGGCTCCTCTTCCCCAGGCTAAACAGGCCCAGCTCTCGCAGCGGTTCCTCACAGGGCAGGTGCTCCAGCCCTCGGATCATCTTCGTAGCCCTACGCTGGACTCTCTCCAGTAGCTCCACGTCTCTCTTGTCCTGGGGAGCCCAGAACTGGACACAGTCCTCGAGATGAGGCCTCCCGAGGGCTGAGTAGAGGGGCAGGATCACCTCCCTTGRCCTGCTGGCAACACTCTTCCTAATGCACCCCAGAATAATTAAGCATACACTACATTTTTTAATACAGCTGACCAGCATCTTCTACAAACTCATTAAGAAAACAAAACTGTCCTGACAAATAAAAAGTTCTTCATGGGAAATTACACTAAAATACGATGAAAAATGCTTGTTTGCAGCTGAGGCTGCAGGATTTCTTGAAGTACAACCCAGTGAAAAGAATACATTTCAGATTTACAACTCTTACATTCATAGGATGTCAGATACTGACAATCATTGTGATACTCTGCTAGCTAAGTCATTGCTTCTGCATCAGAATTCCTTTGTACTGATTTTGGAAGATTACCTTCTATCTTTCTSTTTTCTAGATCTCTTTCTTTTCACTTGCTTGTTATAGCTACATAAGAAAATGAAACTTTTGACCCACTCCTTTTCTCTTGCAGATTTGAATTTATGCTTGCTCATTTTTATCTCTAGTTTAGATACAATTAGGTAGAAAGAAGTGGCTGGTRCTCTTTTTCAGCAGTGAATCACATTTTTAGAAGAACACACGAGAACTATGCATCAGTCTCCTTTCTCAGCTATTTCATATACTTCTTCATACACTGTCTGTACCGTCTTTTTCCTCTAGCCTTTTCTCTGTCCCTAGCCTTTATGTAGTTCAGATTCTTTTACATTACAAATTTGACAAGAGCAAAAATCATTCAAATATCCAAACTGAAGTATATGATGGTGACATCTCCTTTTAAGCCTCTTCTCAGCATAGAAATAGAGCCAGAAGGGAGGTGATTTACATCCCCACTGCACTGCTGTCARTGACTAAGGGTGATACAGTGAGTAGAGACTCACACTTTCACCTCTAGGAGTTGTTATTGCAAAGTTTCTTAACGATGGGCTCTTCCTCTCTTCCATGTGCGTAATAGTTTAAAGTCACAATCTGGCCACAGATCCAGGTCTAAATGTAAGTTACTCAAATCCCAAGAAAATGTCAGAGTTTCTTACGCACAGACATTGCTCTGGAAAAGGTGTTTCATCAGYTAAGTTTTTAAGCCAAATCAAAAATTTCTATTTGGCTAAACTTTTGATGAATAATATCAAGGGATTTAAAACATTCTCCTTTGAATATCCAACTGTTACCCGCTAATTATAGATTTTGTTTTTAGTGCTAGCCTTGAAAAACATTTCCTGGGTGGATATATGCCCTTCCAGACTTCTGCCTGAGGAGTGAACACAAGTACAAAGGATTAGACTCTCACAAAAACTTTTCCTACAAACTATCACATAGACTGAATTACGTCTCAGTTCCAAATTTGCACACTATGAAAGTAAATATGAACCTCATGTATGCTTACTTAAAAGTCCGGTGGGAAACTGGAAACTAATGTTCTTCCTGATTGTGGGAAAAGACCCATCAACCATGTGTAGGGGAGGAAATCCRTTGTGTCAGTTGGCTGACATGTAGTAAAAAACAACTGATATTCAAGAACACCTTGTATTGACCTCATTTTCCATCCAAAATATTCGAGAACTGGCAAGAGTGTACTGAAGAATCTTCTTATTACACTGAAGGTTAAAATCAGTTCATTCTGGTACAACATTTTCATTCCACTCGTATGGTAAATATTAGTGTTATTTATTTTCCATAGACTAAAGACATTAATTTACTGAAAGAAATCTATCTCAGGATTTTTTCTATTGCATTCAGTTCGTTCTTTCATTCATTTTTGATGAAAGGTGGAAGGGTCTTAAAAATCCACTGTTCTGTTCATGGATGTTCTTGTGACTAAGACACTTGTCTGAGACTCAGATTCTAGTTCAGTTCTTAGCTCTACTTCATACCATTTTTGTGAAATTGTCCAATTCACAGAATTTTTCTTAGTTTCTTCATCTGTAAAGTGGAGGCAATACTCTCTTTACTGTGATATTGTGAGAATAGCTTTGTTTACAGCTGTGAACACCACACATGCACATASCTAGACAAATAGCAGTATTCCCAGTCTCATCACCATGTGGAATGTGCTTATTCCCAGCATTGTTTATGTAAAGGTTTTAAGAAATTCTTCTCAATTTCTCATAAGTCTTGTGCTGATTATGGACAGACCATCTAGTACRGAAACTGTACCAAGCTGCTTGGTTTGTGGCTTTAATCAGATAMCAGACAGAAACAGCATACGGTAATAGGCTAGGGATCAGAATTCTGGCAAACATTTGAAATAATATGCATTGAGAAAAATACAACTGTATTTTGGTAACTGGTACAGCTGGCAAACAAAAACACAAAGAAAGAACAGATGTCTTGCAATGAGCGTTACCTCAGCAAAATTCTGAGCTCCAGCTCTGGCCTCTGCAATGTTGCCCTAGAGTAGGAAATTTACCTCTAATTAGCCAAAGCCTGGGTGCTCTTCTCAATAGGTCTCTTATCTCTTTCTAAATGCATTAGTGTTTTGAGATGGAGTTTGTACTGAAATGTCAGCCACTCAGACCCACTTACTGCCTACTGCTAAACAGACTCAAGAATTYTTACTGTGAGCTCAGTAATGAGCATCATATCCAAAGAATTAAAATTTAAGACTAGGAAACAGCTGATGAAATCAGCTCTAAATTAATGTTCCAATAGTGGGATGTTASGGATAGGCAGCGCCAAATATTACACTCTACAGGGATTTTACAAGCAAGATTTCTGTGAGTGTCAGATTCTGCTGCCTAAGTAAGGTAGGTGATACATACTCACTTAAGTACAGTAGGTGTTTAAGATTTCAAACTGTTTTGGCCAAAAGCCTCATCATTTCTCTTTAAAAAACCCCAAACGCTTTTTAATTTTATATACGCACATCAAAATGAGTTGAGTTTGCACAAATTTCTATATGTTGTATATGTTTGTCCTCATATTAAGAAGCATTTCAAGGCTGCACATTCATAGCTTTCATTTGTTTAACCAAGTTGCACATTTTGTAGCCCTGCACACCTGCGAGTTAACGGCTGTCTAGAGAACCAGCCTTTCGAGTGATTGGAATTTCATTTAAGACAACAATCTGAGTGCCCTGGCCTTCTCCTGCCTCCAAAACACACATGCTGAGCTTGAAAAAATAGCTGTAAATGTGCGGAAAGGAAATTGTAGAATGCTTTCTTTCCCCTTCTCCTCCTAATGCCTCACTCCACAGCACTATGGTAAATACCAGCAAGGCAATCTGGGAAATTCCTATGAAAATGCTAACACATGAATCTCATATTATACACTAGCACTCGTCATTACCAGACAAGGCCAGCGAGGGAACAGTACAGGTGTGAGAAAATTCCCAGAGCCCTAGTTTATTACAATGACTATTGTGTAGGCCAGTTTGTGATGTAGCTTATCCTTGTGATTTGGGAACAAGTAGTCCTGTCAGCGCTAAAAATACCTAATTCTTTTTTTTTTTTTTTTTTTTTTTGGTATTAAGGGACTTAGGTATGACAAGAGCCATCAGATTTTTCTCACAAAATTTGGAGAATATACCGTCATTTTAAATTATTTCACTTGGCCTAGCACATTTCTCTGAGATAATATTGCAAGACACAAGAAGCTCTATTCAGAATGTTTATGGGTATCAGATGACTCATCTCTGCAAATAGAAAAAAGATTAATCTTTTAGATGCATGATGTATCCCTTATGTGGCTCTATATGCAACTAAATGGCTTAGATATGCAGGGGTTACAGTGAGCTGTTTTGTATTTTAGCGTGGATTAAAAGTAGCACATAATTAAAAGTATTAAATTAACCTAATATATATATATATTTTTAACTTTTCGTAATTCACGGCCATTATTGCTTCTATCAAAGCAACAATCACTTCACAGCAAAATTTGGCCAGTTTTCACTCTCAGTTTCTTAACCTTTCTGATTTGGTTAAGGTCAATAAAAATAGGGTTTAGTTCTCAACTTTTGCGTCAGTATAAGCCCTAGACAAGATGTAACAAACCATACCCCAGCTGCTGTCTTGCTAGATGTCCTCTTWATTAAGAAGGAAGGTGATCAGGCTCTCATATAGCTACTAGACATACATAGCCAAAAGYCAGAACTTCCCTAAGAAATTTAAAGGCTTCAAAATTTAATTTCTTACTGAATCAGGACTAATAACTTTGTCCTTTTTTCCTCAAAATTTTTGAAATAATGTTTCCACTTGGTTAAAAAAAACTTTTTATTTATAGGTTTGACTGTCATGAAAGGAAGAAATAGTTGAAATGTAGTATTTCAGAGCTAATCAGAAATATTATATTTATTTAAAATTTTTCCCACAAAATCAGTTCTGTTAAAAAAAGACTAGGTCCATTAGATATATCAATTTCCATTGAGTAAGCAATCCTATTGCTTTGTGCCAGCCTGGAAGAATTTGCCACAGTATTCCATAAACATTATTTTACTTAAAAGCTAGCCACATTTGGAAGTTCGTATTAGAGCTACTTGAAAAATAGGATGAGAGAGAGAAAAAGTGTAAGGGAACAAATTTTATGTGCAAGCACCTATTGTGGATTATTTGTTCCAGAATGCTGCTAGTACYGTGATAAAAGTAACTCATTAGGACATTGCTGATTTCTCTTGACATTAGTATGTAAATATTTTCTCTTGTAAATCTAAGCACACATTTGGAAAAAGAGTTTAAATCCTACCCTTACAGATAGTAAAGTGAGTTTTCATGGTAATTCTTTGGGAGGGAAAGAGACAGAAAATCTTTTTAGAATCTTGTGTTTTCATTTGTTTTACTCCTTACTTTGAAAAAAGTTAACTGACTTCAGGATTTGGCATTTCAGAGCAGAAAATTCCCTACCAGCTTTCTCAAGAAAAAAGATTATTGCAACTACAGAAGATTAACAGTGTATTGATTCTTGTTATTTTCAGGAAACACTTTATGTGCATTAACTATACAGAAAAAAAAAACAGAGGGAGTACGTATAAAAGGTTTTGAGGGAAGTATTTCTGGCAGCAGCTGAGCACATCAGAGACTCTAAACACCATGTCATCCTTAGGTGCACCAGCTTTTTGTTTTTTACAAACTGTTTACAACTAGCTGTGACACTAAGCAAAGGTAGCACACAGAATAAGAAATGCATTTTTTCTGACTTTGTTCTTCAAGAAAATGAAAAGTGAGAGTCCAAGCATAAGCAACATGACTTACTACTATACTTATACGTTCAGATCAATGGTAAATATCAGATAAGGGTGGGGAGAATATCCCAGCGGGCTCTGTCGCACTCCTCCCCCCAACACACACCTTTTGCTTGAATTTCAAGGGGATTCCTGCTTGTTAGCAGCAGACAGGTTGGGGAAGGTTGGTGTTTCCCAGAACAGCCCTCATATCAGCCTGGCTCAGGCTACTCACCCCTGTGRTGGCAACAGCAGACAGCATCTATCACATGGTGAGAGCACAACGTTTGGGTTATATTGACCTCAAAGCCAAGCAGGTCTTGGGGAAAGGAGCTTATGTGACAGCAAAGTTTCTTGTGGAACACAGGGTGCGAATGAACCTAGCAAAATGATTCTCCGTGAAGAGTAGAGATCAACCTCGTGCCATTTTCTTCTCCCACTCATAGCCTGTTAGTTGCACTTCCCCCATCCATGTGCTGCTCTAAGTTAAACTTCTCCACAAACATCTTTTTTTTCTCTCACTAATAGACACTGTATGGGGGATKGGGGAGAGAGAGAGAAAAGGGAGAAAAGGCAAGGGATGAGTCTTCATGAGAAATGTTTTCCATCAAAAATAAATAAATCAAGCAAACCTTTCCTTTCTTGGTCATGAACTTAAGATAATGTTAGAGAACATTCAGCCATTCCTTTTATAAATTAGCTTACTTTTAGATAAAGCAAAGCCCAGAAACCACCACTGAGTAAATCCATAAGAACAAATAAAATCTATTTTCCCTATCAGTGCAAGTTTGGTGGCTTGTAGCCAAGATTGTGTGAAGTCCACAGTCCATTGCATAGTACATCCTGTCCTCCACCTGGCTTCCCATTTTCAAGAAAATTCAGGAATTTCACTGTTTTTGAGAACACTGTTCATCTGACAAATTTGGTTCAAATTAGCAAGCAGGTTCAGGCAGAGGAAACAGTCAGACACATGTTCATACAAGTTTATTTTTCTCATGTATGACCTGCTCAGCAATGTGCTCTTGAAAATCCATTTTTACTTCAGGAACAATTTCTTTTTTTWAAAAAAAMTTTTCTAATATGTTCTGTACCGTATAGTCTGGTCAGAAGTAACAGTCGTCTTTGCCTATTAGCTAAGTATTTTCAAATTTTTCCTCAGATATTCAACAAGTATTAGAGGATTTCAAAATTAAATAATCTCAGGACTCTTATACTCAAACTGTCAGCTTGGTTGTGAAACAATTTTGTAACTATATGTGTATTATATGCGATTATGTGTAACAATCACTAGATCTCCAGATGCTGATACTGCCTGCTCTCTGCAGATGTTCAGACAGAGAATGTCATGCCTAGCTCCAGGCTCCCAGGCTTTAACCTTAGTGATTGCTTTRCAGAAAATGGTGATTGCAAGCTGCTCCATTCCAAATTAGTCTCATCCATCTTTCTTGAGGATGGGGGTTCATCTGTCAATGCAGAAAACTCTCCATTCTAAGCTTGGGGATACGAAGTTGACAAGACATCTACCATAATATGCAAACTCTATTATAAATTGTCAGCTAGCTCTCTTTCAAAAGGTGTAGAACCCTTCCTCCATAGTTCATAACAAATTATTATCACTACAAATAGTCAATTCAATTAATTTGTTTAGTGAATGAGCTCCAAATTTGACCTTAGCCTTCTAGTAAGGTTTATATTAAAATATTCATAGCAGAATCCAGATCCACACAGATTTATTTCTTTCTAATTCCCAAGAAAGATCATGAAAAATGTGCCCATCATCTTGGCAGTTAAAAAAAAAATCTGATAGCTAATTTTCACTGAAATACATAGAAACATTTCAGAAAAGAAAACAAGAAAAAGAATATCACACAAACAACATAATTGAACAGGAATGGGTACTAAAAATTAGGAACTTAGAAATTATTTTGGTGCTTTTTATAATTTTAAGAGCATTAAGACCTTATTTCCTTAACTAAAAAAAGATGCTAATTGTCCTTCTGTCTGTCAGAAGCAAGTATTTGGATTTCCAGCTTTTCAAAAAGGGTACAGAACAAGAGTTTAAAGCTAGCCTGGGGCTGAAATGGCACTAATATGGCGCTGAATATCCACACATTTCTCTAATGAGACCTTTTTACTGCACAATAAATCTTTGCACAGTTTGTATATGTGGTGCAATTGCAGTATGACTCAAATAGCATTAATCAAGTGCTATGGTAATCTCAATTTAAAGCACAAATCCAGTCAGACATTTCTACCACTGTACTTCATTTCTTACTAAGATTCTTTTAATAGAAAGGATTTGAGGATGTCCTGTGCATTTGCTTTCCCTATAAAAATGTCAAATTTCAAAGTTTACCTACATACCCAGAATTCTTTACTGTATTTTCTTCTCTGTGTGCCAGTGGTTGACATCATTTCAGCTTTGTTTGAACAGCTGGTCTTTACACAACATCAGGAGTTCAGAGGTACGACCAAGGCCAAGACCTCACTCTTCATAAAGAAGAAATACAGAGCACAAGGAAATAGGACATATCACCAAACATCCATATCCCTTCCCCCAAGGGATAAGCTTCTTACTACGTTAAAAGTTCCCTATTGCCTTGGTAATGCAAATTTCATCATATGCTGCAAATCTCCAGTGTGTTATCATGCAATCATGATTTTCCATGACTAATGGATGTGTATATTCTTTATYTTCTTTACCACAATTGTGACCAACTCCACTACAAGTCACAGATACCTATGTCAGTCTTAGCTCTGACCTTGTGTTTCAGCTGACAATGTGACAATGAAGAGCATAGCGGGTGCAGGAGCTGCTTCCCAAAGAGGTGGGTGCTAGAAATGCCTTTTAATATAGTCAGCTGCCAGRGAGCAGCAAGAGGTGGCTGCTCCATGAGGAAGACAAGACAGGAGCTGCAGGCAACCCCATGCTGGCAGCGCCATGCCCTCACCCACCAGGTGCAGCCCCAAGCACCATTACCGAGGTGGTGGCAGTCACAAGGGGATAATAAGCCCAGATGCATCGAGGGGACTCTTGAGTGCAGGACCTATCCAGAAGCGCGGGAGCTAGAACTAGAGCTCAATGCTACCTACAACAGGGTGCACCTGGGAGCCAGGGCTGGGCACAGATGACCTTCAAGGCAGCCCTAAGGAAGGACTGAGGCCCAGGCCTGAGCTGAAATGCAGTTTCTGGGCCCCAGGCAAAGGGAGTCTGGGTGGAGGTTCTCTGTGGGGCCATCAGCATAATTAAAACCCATTAATGCCCTCAGGGCCCTGACGTTAACCACTGAAATTTTTCCAGGTCTGTTCCTCTACTTCTTCCAGCCCTTTGAGGTAGTGTCAACAGAGAGTTTTTACAGATGACRTTGTTGTAAACATTACTGAGTTAATCTATATTTATTCTTTTCTTTAGGATTTTCAGCCTTCCCAGCCACATTGTTGATTGACCACATGTTCATTTTCATTTAGATTTATAAAATTCTTCTAAAACAAAAATCAGTCATCCTGTCTGCATCCATATTATTCTTAGATTCTCTTCTCAATGTRGTGAAAAAGCTCAAGACTAAAACACTCCATAAGAAAAGGAAACTTTTGTCACTTTTCTCAGCTAYCAAAGTTACATGCATGAATAGAGTAAATTTCTGTTTTCATGTTCCCAAAGGCCTGAGCCCTAGGTATTRCCTTCCTTCAGAAGCCTAGAAGAACCAGCTGTAACATTTTCCTCAAAATTAAGTTTCCTCTGAAATGAATTGATTTCAACAGCATTTTGTCAAAAGATGTTTAAGTTGATAAAGTTAATTCCTCCTGATTCAAAGTGAACCAGCAGAGGAGGGACCCAAAGATAAACCAGAGGTGTACCTGCAGATGTGTATCACATCAGCAGCTCAGATTCCTTGTGTGTAACTCACTCAGGCTCCAGGGCCATTTAAAAGCTTCTAAATGTCAGAAGTTTTTGCCTAACAAAATCCTCCTTCTCAGGTTCAAAATACACCCACTCTACCACATAGATACATTTTGGACTGCTGGCCTATGTCTGCCTTCACAGTACAATTGGATCTATAGAGTGAAACTCCTGTTCCTGAGGATACCCATACWGTTCATACTTTAGGGTCTCCTACTTTGGATTATCTTGAATTTGGCCATGGGGACTGAAAGTTCATTTATGATTGGRATGTACCAACTTCCCTTTCAGTTTAGTTTTATCTAAAAGACATCCTACTCATGCACTCTGAGATTGCTTGGTGATAGAAACCRAAATGTGGTAAGTGAAGGTCAGCCAGTGAGATCCTGATCTGAGCTAAGACACTAATGTAGATGCACTCTTGGTGTTTGTGGTACAGTATTGAGCATACAGGCACAAATAATATTTTGAACTCAACGATGTTTATTTTTTGTCTCTCTGTGCTACACAAGACATAGCAATGTCATGTTCCTCATTAACAGTTTAATGTATGAAAGAAAGGGGAACAGACATCATAACTATTGCACAAAATAGTCCTGGTGCCAATGAAAAYGCATCAAATTCTTCTAAAAATGGTGGTAATAGGAAGTATGTACACCTCTTCATCTTTTCAACTTTTCCTATCCAGTGAATTGCAATGTACTAGTGGAAACAAAAATCACATTTTCCATCTATCCTCGTTGCATTTGCTTGTGTCCCTGACAATGAAATTCATGAAGCCTAGGTGAAGCTAAGGAAGTTGTGATGAGGTTGTAGGGATTGAATTAAAATAAAATAATAATAATAAAAAATGGTATGGATGAAGTATGCAATTYATTTTCAGCTCATAAATCCTGATTTTGAAGTGAAAAAGGTACACAGAGGATGAATAAAAATGTAGTGGCTACAGTACTTCTAGTGTCAAAAACACATATTGACATAAGAACATACACTTCTGTGCAAAAAAAATCTGAAGTCATTAAATTGTAAAATGTTAGCAAATCAGCTTTGGTTAAATTCAGCTCCTATTGTGCACCTGCATATGTGTTTCACTATGTTCCAAGACTTCCTTACTACGTCACTCAGTAAATCAATCTATGATTTACTAAAACAAGAAATTTTGAGCAAGGAATGAGTCAAGATATTTATTTGAATTTCATTTACCCCTGGTGGGAAAGAGAGAAAGGGTGGCACTGCCCATTTCTGTGACTGCAATGTTTTYTTGTACTATGCCAAGACACTGTTTTTACTGGGACAGCTTCTGAGCTGGAAACATAAATAACAAAGCCAGTACTCRTGTTGGCCACCTTCTCAAACAAGTGAGAGTTGCAGGGGAAGGAAAGAGATTTAATTCAAACCTGGAGTCACCAAGCAACCAGAGAATAAACAAATAGACATGGGGCCAAGGTAAAATGAAATAAGGATGTGTTGCATCTCTAAGTTCTGTATTGATTACAGTGTCTGCAGAAAGGCACACACAAACACACAGTGTATATATATATATATGTTTATACATACACACACACACACATATGTATAGTACATATATGTGTGTATATAAAATTCAGCAGAGGTTTATATTGCTTTATATATGAATGTTTTATATATCCTTTTTAATATCACATATGATGATTTTGAAAGAACAGTAGAGCTGAAGACCAGCCCTTTGCTTAGTTATGTCTTTGCTCTATTTTCAACATGGTAAATATGGTAATGACCAAAGTGGTTGAGTTCTGCATCACAGTTATTGCACAGAGTTTCTAACTCTATGCAAACATACAAAGGTGAGCTACTTATGTGCCCACCACTGCTMCCTTAAGACTTTTTGACTTTGCCAACAAAATAAAAGTTCATTATTAGAGAGCGCCAAAACTATGAAAGACTCCTATTGTTAAGATTCTTCTGTTATGTTCCTTATTGATGAGGAAAACAGCAGAGTGAGTTGTATTAGAAAATGAGATGAGTTTATTTTGCTTCAAGGCAATTAACAAAACAAATGTCTAGTTAGTTATCTCTAAATATTCCCACATAACAATAAATTCTCATATATTTGATTGAAAGAAAACATATCTGGACTCTTGGTACAGTGTAAATTTTGCAGTTAGACCTTAGTGCAAAGGCCTAAGTGCAAAAGTACAAAGTGCAAACCAGTTCATCTTATGCTTGACCTTGAAATACTGAAACAGTCTCAATAAAGTTAATTAGACAGGATGTATGATGTCTGAAGAAATGTGTGTGTACTTCTAGTTAAAGCACCTTTGTCTGTTTGGGCACATTGATTGTTTGGTTGTGTCATGCTTCTGCAATGTTTTGATAGATGATGAAGACTTATCAGGATAAATAGCTCTGTATTGCAGAACTTACTATCAAAATAGCATATATTTCCATGTGCTGACCCCTACTAAATTAAAAAATGTTCTTTAATAACCTTTTCTTAACAAGAATATAGAATTCCTCACAGCTGGTATTGAGCTCAGATCAGCAACTAAAATAGCTCAAGCAAAAGCCAGTCCCAGTTCCCTGCATTTGTAGTACACAGCTTGAACTCTGATTGCTCCTAAGAACCATCAGCCGCAGACTATTTCCCTCCATGTTGCAGGACCTATCAGCAAGATTTTTCATTTGACCAATTTTTTTCTGTTCTTTCTTCTCAGGTTCCAGAGTTTTCAAGAAGGTGTTACAAAGCAGTTCTTCTCCATTCCCTTCTCAGGACATGCTATATATGGCACTAGGGTAGTATAAAATACTATATCAATCAGCTGATTCTCTAAGACTGTTTGACCTAAGACAGACATTCTGCAACAWGAAGAAGCAGAATAAAATGGGATCAAAAGCATCCTTGACACTGGGCAAATATCTCTATTCAGTCCTCTTCTCTGAGAAGAATATATAATATCCCTATTCTTACTCTAGAAAGGTAAGAGGGAAAACACTTTTCACATCTCTTACATTCACTCCAATTTATGCAAGTCTATTCATCTCTTTCAGTAAACTGTAGCTGCTTTTAAGCATCTATAATTTGATTCACCATGTTAAAATGGCCTCATTTAATCCGTTCTAAATTACTTATTAGTATCTCTCTTAAGTATAAGAGCTRTCATTATGACATTCTTTAATAGCTTTAGTGAAAGTCTGTTGCAAAACAGACTGAGTTATCACTGCCATCATCTGTGATGATACTTTTATAATGAACTTACATGCATTTACTGTCAACTTTTCCTTGTGTTTTTTGATTCTCTGTTTCAGAGAATCACAGAAGAATTGAGGCTAGAGAGCATTTCTGAGGATCATCTGTTCCAGTCTCCCTGCTCAAAGCTTGGTCAACTATAGCCCAGGACTGTTATGTCAGATTTCGAAGAGCTCCAAGGATGTACACTCCACAATCTTTCTGGGCAACCTGTTCCTGTGTCTGACAACCTTTACAGTAAAAAAAAAAAAAAAAAAATATTTTCCTATGTTTAAATGGAATCTCCTGTATTTCATTTTGTGCCCAGTGCCTGTCCTTATGTGTCTGATTCCCCTATCTGTACTGGCTTCCAGCTCCTTTACTGCCCCCAGCAGGTATTCAGATACATTAATAAAATTCCTCCTGAGCATCTCATCTCCAAGGTTACAGTTCCAGCTCACTCMGCCTCTCCTCATTTGGCAAATGCTCCAGTCTCTTAATTATTTCATTGGTCTTTCACTGGATTTGTTCAGTACTTCCCTGCCTCTCTTATTCTGGGGAGCCCAGGACTGGATTMAGTGCTCCGGATGGGTTTTACCAGTGGTGAGGAGAGGGGAAGAACCACTTACCTTGACCTACTGGCAGTGGTCTACCAATGCAGTCCAGGACACTGTTGGCTTGTTGTGCCACCAGAGCACATTGCTGGCTCAACCTAATGTCAACCAGGATCCCCAGAGCCTTCTCTGCTAAGCTGCTCTCCAGCAAGTCAGCCCTCAGCCTGTACTGGTGCGTAGGGTTATTCATCCCCAGGTGCAGAAATCTGCACTTTCCTTTACTGAACTCCATGAGGTTCCTCTTTGCCCATTTCTCTAGCCTGTTGAGGTCCCTCTGAATGGCAACAAAATCAYCTGGTGTATTGGTCCGTCCTCCTAGTTTTGTGTTATCTGCAGCTTGCTGAGGGTGCATTTGATCCCATCATCCAGGCCATTAATGAAGACTCYGGTATCAACACCCAGGGGACATCACTTGTGATTGGCCTTCAGTTGGACTTTGTGTTGATGATCACAAGATTCTGACCTCAGCATTTCAGCCAGTTTTCAGTCCACCTCCCTGTCCACTTATCTAGCTCATACTTCATCAGTTTGTCAGTGAGGATATTGTGGGAGACAGTGTTGAAAGCCTTGCTGAGGTCAAGATGAGCACCATTCACTGCTTTCCCTTCATCTGCCAAGCTAGTCATCTCATTGTCAAAGGCTACCAGGTAGATTAGGTATGATTTCCCCTTCATACATCCATGTTAAATGTCTCCTAATTAACCATTTTCTAATTAATAAACAAAGAATAACCATTCTCCTAATTAACCACTTATTCTTCATGATTTCTACTACGATATTAAAGTCACCATGCCAAGGAATTAACATGTTTCTCAATGTTTGTACTGCAGCTTTCAAGATTTGAATGTATGTCTGTACCCATTTAAATGACTGTGTAATCACACTACTGTTGAGATTTAATACTGGTCTTAGATTTCAACCAGTTGACTTATCAGTATCAATACAAATAGATTTTTTCCCTGTCCCATCTAATCACAGTTAGTACAATGAGTCCCCTCTCAGAAGCCCCCATCAAAAGTTCTTTCTTCATAATGTTTGCTAGTGCAGGTTTTGGCCTCTTAAAACCTTTTTTCTGTAGATACCTACTCCAAACTGCTAAACCAAAGCAGTGTTGAGAGTTTGTGTTATCCTTATCTAATGTCTTGATATGATGAACAATTTGAGAGCTGTCTATAGGTATGAACTCATGGCTAGTCATGCTTTCCTCTAAAATAAAAAGTTAAGATGAACTCTTGCATTGATTATTCATTTTTTTTTTAGTAAAAATTGGAGTTACAGATATCACGGCAATAACTCAATACTCTAAAACTTCATGACATATGAATAAAGAATTAGAGGTCATTAATAATTACTTCATGATCATCTCCTTTCCTGAACAGTTCAAATACCATCAAAAGAGGGGATAATATTCTGAAGTTTCCTGTTCTGAATCAGGTCACAGCAACTGCAAGCCAAACTACGTATACTGGAAACACCCTTCCAGACAGGAAGGATCTTGGCTAATGAATGCATCTGGGAGATACAGGTCTAATAAACTTGGCACATATTTCATCCACCCTGAAAAATTTAAGAGTGAGGATCTGGAAAAATTTAGTTAGTAAAAGTACTCCAATCTGTCAGTGTTACATACTTAACAAGGTTTTATCACTGTTATTTTATCACATTTGATCTACAATATGAAATTGAATAATATGACAAATTCTTGGAATAACTGTGCTTTATTTGATAGAAAACAAAATTCAGAATTATAAACCCGAACAGATTTAGGTTTTGATATTTAGCTACAGCTGATTTTGTTGATATAAACAGAGTTTTAGGGTGCAAGTTAGAAATGAAACTGTTGGAAATTAATGTTAATATTGAAACATTAGCTTGTTATACAGAGAATAACTATCCCTACTGCTATATTTCACAGCCTAATTACACATTCTCACCAAAGTCCCTGGCATAAATACTTTTCACAAAAGACTACACATCACAGACTACAATGAGGAAGAAAAAAATATTGAGATATAATAACAAATATCTGCTAAGTTTCAAAATTTGATCCTGGCCTATAAAATTATCCAGCTGTGTTGTAGCGAATTACATTTCTAGAAAGCAGTTACCTTTCTTTTTCCTTAACAGTTTCCAAAGGTCTAATTAAAGTAATTAGAGCCATAGCTACCAGAGAGAGAAAACTCAAAGAAAAAAAAGTCTAGATTTTCTATTTAGCCTGATTTTCAATTCATTTAATAAGATCAATCTATAATAAATTTTTAGAAAGATTAAACCACACTGCAAGCACATAGTCTTAAGAAAGCCTAAGCGAAATGGTTACCAACAAGTAAAATCATGCCCATAAACCTTCTAAGAGCCCATGGAAATATGCTAAAATATTTTTGTTAGGCTATTAGAAAAGAAATGATTYTTCTTCGGGACCTATTCAGAAGTCTTCTTGTGGATTGACAAATGCTCTAGCAAGAAAGAGGAAGAAATATGTAGATGAAACAGTCTGTGCCATGGGCTCTACCAGGCCTGGAATATAGCCCTGAAGAAGAACTGATATGGCAAYGGAAGATAAACCCGAGGAAGTGGTTTCTCTGCTGGTGGGCAGAGAAAAGCAGCTCTGTAAAGGTTGTACTCGTGGTGCAGCCCATGACTGAAGATATATACCCACCCTTTGTAAAACTCAAATCCCAAAGTACTTTTGAATACCATGTTGATGCTATATTTCTACTGTCACACATACTATTTTCTATGTTTTCCAGTTGAACAGCATGTTCTGTTGCACACTGAAAAATGACTTGGGCATAGTTAAACACACAGCTAATAATAATCCTCAGGCRGAGTAGTACTTTCTTCTTTAAGAGTAAATCCTTGTTCATTCGTTGCCAGKCTTCATAGGAACACCACCACAATGGAGTTGATCTTTGTAGGAGATGGAGATTCCTGAATGATTGATTTGACACTGCAGAAATATATTGTGCAAATGCCTCTAGAAATCTTGCTGTCCTCCTCTATTATGCAAAGCGTGCAAGTCTTCATTGCACCATAATACAGAGCAGAGTGTTCAGGAGGACTGGAATATCCATTTGTGCAAACAAACCCTGTGCTTCCACATGTAGTTCTCCCCAGAGAAGAAAGAGAAAGAAACTGTTAATTTGCTTTTTGTCATGCCTTTCTGGAAGGTGCAAAGATGCTGTCRTGCTATAGATAGTTTAAGACATGATTCTTTGAGTCTTAGCAAGGGCACTTTACTGCTGAATGTCATCTTCYGAGAATAAAACTAACCAGCAGGTTTGTGTTCCAGACGTTCCTGCTCTTTGGCTAGCACATATAAAAAGTAAATGTGCTATCCCCAATGGTCAGAGGAGAAATATAATATTCAAAACTCTTGATTAGTAACCTTCTTTAGCAAGCTGTCTYGTTTTCTAGCAAAAGAAGAGACATCAGTTTGCATAGTTTGCATAGTAGATGCTTGTAGAGATGACTTCTGAAAACTGAAATCAGAATATGTACCMTATTTTCCATTTTCTTTATCAGCCAGGCTTGTTAGCTTACCAGTATAATGTAATCATATTTCTTTTCCATAACCCCAAATCCTTCTAATACATTACTCATATATGAGGATAAGGGACAGGTCAGAGTTTGATTTGTGTAACTGATAGAATATAAAAATAGCAGTAATCCACTGTTAAAAAGATTTCCATTTCTTTTTTAGCCTTTCCTATTTTAAAATCTATGAAATCCCTTCATCAGTGGACAAGGTGCAAAAGTGATGCAGCTCCTCAGCTRAGATATGTTGAATTTAAAGAGGAAGCCCATCAGGATTCTGTGGAAACTCAACCCTTAGATACTCTTAAGTGTCTTCTGATCAACTCTCATTATTTTGCAGAAGACCAGCCAAGCTTTCTGCAATACTGAAGTTCATACGCACTCCTATATTAAGCACCTAAAYAATTTTTGGCCTAGGTCTTTCTTTTTGCCCATTAAACAGGACTAAATAGGACTCATGYCCTCTGCAACTGGCTGACCACTATACAAAATAAACAATAATTCTGTTAACTGGTGTTTTAACCACACTCATTCTCCAAGAACAGGCAATGAGAAACAGAAACAGACCTGGCATCTGGAACTTKCTTCCCACTTAATATCACAATATAGTAACCCCCTCCCTCCAAAGAAAAAACTTGCCTTTTTCAGGAAACATTCCTTAAAATAAATAAAGACCCTTTTTTAACTCAGAATCTGCTAGTATCCTTCATGCTAGGCAGGAAAAAAAAGAAACTAGCTTGTTTTAGAGTACTATTTGCAGTCTGGTTTCCCTGAAGAAGAAGGAAGAAAATGCTGAGTGGCTGGAACTGGTTAAGCCAAGAGGAGAGCCATAAACTGATCCTTAGCTTTAAAAAAATGGAAGGAAAATAWATTTCTAAACTGAAGAAAGAGAGGAAAAGAATCATCAGCTGAATGAATTCCAAACTGAGAAAAAGTAACCTTATCCTGCATCCTAACAAAGAGCATCAGGTTCAGAGCAATTTTAATAAAGTACTTATCAGGCAGTTTAGAGCAGGACAAAGGTCCTCTTACTGTAAGGAAAGGGAGTGGTGCATAAATACAGATTAAAATGGACATGAGTAGGCAGAAGAATTTCAGCCCTTGCTCTCATTAACCTACCCAGCATTGCACTTCCCCAGTCACATATGGTAGCAAATGAATGGTTGCTCACGTCCTTCCACGCAAAATGCCATTGCACCTGGCCCTGTATATATCCATAGCATACAAAGTTATGGAAGGAAATGGCTCATATTAATGACTTCCTTCCTTCCTGAGCATAATAYCTCTCCTTTTTGACTTTCTACAGTGGATCATGCTTTCCAATAGCAATATTGCAACAAAACCAGAAGCTGTACTCCCCTGTGGTGTGCTTGTCTTAAAATGCCATGAATATTTTCTACTAAAGCAGGCCCAAAGTCACAACTGCTCTAAGACAGCCTTGGTTTATATGACAGGTATCACATTACCACATACATTCATGTCCCTCACAAACAGCTGTCAGCACACTTTGAATTTTGTCGCCCATGTACGGTTAGGAAGCTTCAACCGGAATATGGGGAGAACTGGATTTTACAAATGTGAGGTTGAATATGAGTGTCACTGAAAACCTGATAATAATGAAATTATAAAAGTAGACGCTTTTCCATTTTAAAAGAAAGGAATCAGATAGAAACTCCTCAACATCAACTTGATAATAGAAACTGTTCTGGGTTATATATTGGGCAGAGTTATGATAAGTTGAAGGAAAATCATARAAACTCTACAGAAAATGATCAAATCTACATCCAAATTTTAAAGCTTTACAGTAAATTTTATTCTAATGTTTTACCCTGTTTGAAGAGATAGGACACGTACATATTGGTGGCACGGCTGACTCACACTGTTTCTATATTTTTCCAAAGTCARTGTAGTAAGACTTTATATGAAGAATGACTGGGCTGAAATCTGTCAGTTGACATGAAAATCTGAAGCCTGATTTTATGTTAATATTTGGAATAGAACAAAATATGCGATCATTCATGTTTCAAAAATATTATTTTCTAAGAACATAGACTTCCAGAAACATAGAAAGAGACATAGTTCTCCTGGTAAATAAATAATAAAACATCTTTAAATTAAGGATTTTTCCACCACACCTAACCATGTCTCATCTGRATACATACCAGCACATCTAACTATTGGCACAGTAGTCCCCTCAGGAAAACAAGAAAATCATTTGGGTGATTAAAATCAAACACATTTTGCAGAATATCACTGAATATTATTGTTCAATTAAAAATGCTTTTAAAATGATATGTTGTGTTGCTTGACTGTAATAGATATTTAATTCAGGCCCTTAAAGAATAAGGGAATTCTAATATTTTTTGTTCTTTTTCATAGAATCATTAGCACAGAGACACAAATCTGGTATAGCCAACAGAAAACATAGGAAGAGGTGGTTTTGGCCCAGTACCTAGTTATCAGTTCTGTCATGTATATTATTACTTAGTCAACTACAAAACATACAGAAATAAAGGAATGTGACAGAAATCCCAAAGTTAAATAGAATGCATGTATAACCAGTTTCTCGCGTAATACACAGAGCGTATCAATAGCACACATGAACAGCTGGGTCAGTACAAAGCCACAGACAACTGGCAGACGAACTAAGATCAAACACATCATTCCATCCTCAAGCACAGAAATTTAGGAAGATCTGTATAGTATTTAGAGAAAACTACACCAAGGAGCATTAAACATGAAGGGGGAGGTGAAGGGAGAAAATTGCCATCAGGTATTCCACTACCAACACAGGGAAGATTTATTAATGGCATATATATGTGTGTTCCACTCTCCCACTGAGACCCTGGGGAAGCCTGAAGGCACTAGAAAGACAGGCTTTGCTATTTACCCTAAGCTGTAATGCTCAGGGAACATTTTAAAGAGCCCAGCTGAATTCAGGCAAACAGGAACATACCCAGGTATTTAAATTAGTGTAGGAATTCATCAGGCCTCTCCTCCAAGAGGGACTTGCCCAAGAGGGCACCTGCAGCCCTGTGCGGACCTGCAGTTCAGGCCAGGTCAGCATGTGTGTTCAGGCTGAGTGGCACACTATATGGTCAGGAATTTGCTCTATGAGGGATTGTGCATATGTGTGTGGATGTTTTTTTGTTCAATTTGTCCTTCATCCTGGAAAGTTCCCAGGTGACTGTGACTCTAACCTGAGAAACTGTGCAGCCCTGGCCTTGCTGTTCTCATCAAGCCAGATGCCAGAGACGGTGCAGACCCCCAGAGCCAAGACCACTTAAGGACCCAGAATCTTAGCTGTTATTCAACACTGTATGCAATGTTTTGCCTTCATAACTATGAAGAAAACGTTCAGAAATAGGACCCATGTGGTGTCTCTCTGAGCCTCCAGACTATGAGGAATGAGAGGTCCCAGGACTGCTAACTGCTCTGCTTGCCTGCATTTTCAGACCTGCTCTACCCTAGTTTGTCCAGACATAGAGGCAGAAGCATGGGCAAAGTTGAGCAGAGAGCACACAGTTTACCCCCACTAAGCAAAATAAAGAATCTTTTCAAATCAATTTCAATGYTGAACTCTTCCAGCTGATAAATGATCATTTCCATTGTTAGAATCTAAACAATATATTTTTACTTGGTCTAGGTTGAAAAAAAAAAACATTTCAACTTGAAAACCATGAGCTGTTCCAGTTTCACTAAAAAAGAATCTTTTAAGTTACACGGTTTCTCTTTCCACAGAAAACGTTCTCATAAATATGATTAAYTTTGAACTTATCAGGAAAACCAAGCTAAAATTACATCTCAGAAAGTGTTTTCATGGAAAAAATCTTTGCTTGCTTCTAACTAGGGKATCTTTATGTAATATGCACATAGAGTCCTTAAACATAATATTGCTCTTATTCATATATTTCAGTAGCAGCAATATAAGACATGGTTTAAGTTTCTCTACACAATCAGCTTGCAGAGTTGAGAGCTGACTGAATTATAAATTTGACAGCAGCTATCACGAACACAACTACAAGTAAGCACCACACTTCAGCTTTATAYAGCCTGCCACCACTGATACAATTAGATCACAGAACTTATATATATATATATATAAGTTCATATATATAAAAATGTGTGTGTGTGTGTATGTGCGCACATCTATGTATACACACATATATACATTGATATGTATATGTATATGACATATACCTGACAATTTAAGGCATTCCCCAAAGGGCAATTCCATTAAAACATCTAAAGGRAGTAATAATGCAGTTCAGAAAAGACCTTATGTATCTTTCTATGATGAAACAAATCACTTTCATTCAAAGGCAATAGCTCCCTCTAGATAACAGCTTGGGGAATTTTCCCAGCCTGAATTTTAAAGTGAACTTTAAACAAAACAGAACAAAATCAGTGAATGGGGGAACCACCAAGGTGCAGTTGTCACAGTTCTGAGGGGATGTGGAACTTGTTTAATGACCTTATATTATTGAGTTTTGTCGAGGGAGGGGGAGAAGTAAAGGTCAGCACCTTTAGCATTCTGAAGTGATTTTATAATATAACATTGAGTTGTGTGKGTCATCTCCAAAAATTAACAGCAATAACATAGGCGCTCCTGACCCTTTTGTACTCAAGTTTCTGCACAGATACAGAGAGATATGATTGGTCCCTCTCTAAGCCTTTATCTCAGCTTAACATTGAAAGGCTCAAGTTGGAAAACAGTAATCAGTTTGGGGTGCTAGAGTGCAAGAACCTCAGGGACGATCAATAGTTAAAAGATTCGCAAGAGTCACRGAATATGACCTACAAGAGAAAATTGAAGAAATTGGGGTTATTTTGCCAGAAGAGATGGACACTGAGAAGAAACATGACATCAAAGACTGCTGTGAGGAACAAGAGAACAATCTGTTCTTCATGYCATTTAGAGGAYGGGACAAAAGTAACAGCTTTAAATTGCCTCGAGCAGCAGTTCTGGAGCAGTCATAATTTGTCTAATTTGAGTTTAAAGACTTCCAACAGGGTCAGGAATTGTATCTAATTGACATTAGATACAGCTACTTCTGCCCAGGGAAAGGCACTGGTTTGCTTGACCACCTTTGCCTCTCTTGCCCCAGGATTCTGCCCTCTTGTACACCACGTGCGCCTCTTGCATTCTTGTTTATACCTCGGTGTGGCTTCCTTGCAGCAGTGTGACATCCTTTTCCAGGGTAAGCTTATGATTCACTACAACTTCTTGATTTTTGGGGGGAGAAAAACTACTCGGTCACAGATACACAGGGCAACTTGCTGATTAACCCTTAGCRTGGAACATTGTATTTATCTCTAATGAACAGTGAACTTTTCTTCCCAAGGCCATTGCTTGAATATTTCCAAGGTCGTTTTAAGTTCTATTTGTGTCATACAATCTACTAGCAGCCTCTCCCAGTTTGGTCTTGCATGCAGTTTTAAATCAGAACACAGTCCACCAGCTGTTACACTTCTCCTCTTCCTGTTTTTCAGCACCTCAACAATCCTCCAGGAGATGCCAACTACCAAGCCTGTTAGTWCCCAACAGGAAGATCATAAGGCTCAAACAATTTTCAATCTGTCAGTTTTTCCAAGTGTTCTCTTACCTATTCCTTCCATATTTGATATTGAAATCTTGTYCTTTAGCAGGGTACTGATTGCATAAGCGTCCTTACTGCATTTTATTTTGTTAATAAAAACATGAAATAAAATGTTAAACAATTTAGTCTTCTTAGCACTTTTATCAGTAGCTTTTTATTTCTCCATTTTGGGGGAGGCAAGAGGTGAAATAATATTTTTTACATGTGATATTACTTACTAGTTCCATCTCAGTTTACACAACTAGGAAAATTCCAGTACACACTTCAGTGCTGACATACTTTTACCAGCAAACAGCAGTTTCCAGAAACCAATATGACCGAGAAGAAATGTTAATATCAAATTACAAGATGGTTTGGGGGAATTCTAGACAAACAGGGATTAAAGTATCCACCARCAGTATTCTCACATAGTGATTTCCATGTCTAAATAAATTCCCACCAAATCTGAGTAAATGAAAGAAAATTATTTATCCACCAAAATTARTTTTCTTCTGACCACTGAAGAGACTGAGTTTTCTTTCAGTTAAGCTTCTTATGAGACATCTATCTATTCATATGGCTTGATAGCATGTATTGCAAACATAGCACAAAATTGAGGGTTTGTTCACATTTTTGATGGAATACATCCTTATATTGTGGGACTTTTGCAGCACTTTCTATAAAAAAGATAAACCTTGTGGAAAGGCTGAAGTTTCTGTTCATAGGAATAAAAATTCACTTTATTGGAAAATTTTCTAAATATTAAAATTAAAATGTTTTTAATTAGATTGACGTAGACTTTGCTCACTTCAACAATGATTGTCAACATTTTTCCATAATGTTTATGGCCTTATTTTACAACAGAATTTGTCTGGGAACCCCCACTCATATTTAGCTGTAGAGGAAGAGTTATAGCTGTAGAGGGTGTTTTTGACCCTGTTTATGAACCCCAGTAGAYCCCAGCTTGAGAAACAGTTCACTAGGAATGTTCACTGAGAGCGCTTAAGTGAGGAAGTAAAAATATAATGTTCAAGTGAATGTTCATATAACTTTTGGAGATGTTTTTCCAGCTTAAACACAGAGACCAAGCCACCTCTGTCTTGCACATAAGCAAACGGCATAAACTAAACCCTTTAGCTGGTGCAAAAACCTTTAGCTGCTTAGCCAATAGAAAGGACTGGCAAAACACCCTGAGCACAAGTATATCGTTCTGTTTAATAGACAGCGGGAGTGTACTAACATGCAAGCCAGCAATTACAATACAAAATATTCACGTCTGCCAAAGAATGATGTCAGTTCCAGGCTGTGCGTATCAAAATACCCCCACTACTAGAAACAGAGGCTTGTATGTGTGAGCTGTATATGAATTTCCAAACTTAATAAGGCCACACACCTTGAAAATGGATCATTTAATGGTCAGCACCAGAGAATACATCTATCTGCAGTAAGAATCCTTTTTAAATGTTAAACATAGGTTAATGTTTCTGACCTCTTCATTTGGTCTTAGACACCTGGAAAAGATTAATAAGCATTTAGTTTTCCATTCTTTAAAAATGTCCTTTTTCTTTAAGTAAAGAGCTTAAAATAAGTTGTATAGTAGGGGAAATATTTTAACAGTCTTACTTTATTAATAGGATACATCTTTCTTGTTATGTTTTGAGTTTGGGGCAGAGGGAATTCTCTCTGTATCAATAACTTGAGTAGATTAAAAGATTTAAAGAACTATGAGGAACCATCAGGACATTGTCCCTGGCGGATCCCCAAGAAGCTACATTGAATACAAACCAGGATTTTTAAAATGAAGTCTTTTTTTTCTGTTCCTAAGCARAGTCCCAATTCTCATTTGTTCTTTCCTCAATTTTCTGAGCAAGGCTGGCTCTTATTAGTCATATCTTATGGCTCCTGAATGGATATCACAGCTTAATACCTAGAGATTTCCCAAATATGGTTTTGATAGCATAGGTCCAAACCAAAGCCCACTTCAATCTTTGGAAATCTTTCTATGCATTTAATGGGATTTGAATCAGACTTGTAAGGAATACCTGAGCAGTCTCTTTATGGGTAATTTCAGTTGCCTTGAAACTGGCTTCATACATCAGTAATTGAAAGATAATAGAATAGGGAGGCAGAAATCAGTTCCTTCAAGGGACAATAAGTTGTAGACTTAAGACAAACAGTGATCCAAAATGCAGCAACTTAGTGGAAAGTCATAATTGACTCTGAATAACTTCCTTTTCCTCCCACACACCCAGGAGCTGAGAAAATATTGAAGGAAAGATGAGAAAATTCCCATCCATTTCTCTTGAACATGGAGTCAAACCTTGGGAATCAGCTTTGCCTGCCTTCCCCTTGGCAGTGGAAAAAAAAAGCTGTGACCACCTCCTCTGGAAAACTGGTGAGCATGAATCATTGTGCTGATGAATAATTCTCTTCTTAAAACATTTCTAAATTGTTGCCAGCCTTGTGATTCGTTCACCTTTATGCCTCCRGCGATTCCTGTGCCTCTGAGAGAGGAGGAAACACTTGTGTTAGATCTGTGGGAGAGTTGTAAGAGACTCTTCTTACAGTACTTCAGCTAGGAAATTAGGAGACCTCACTTCTGAATTGCATCTGCAATGATTTAGGATCCAAGTTGGATATCTCYACAATAATAATAATAACAATAATAAAAAAGCTCCCTAAAAAGGAGGCAGGTTATTCCTCACTCTGAGACAGACCATTTTTCATAGAGGCTGAGCTCACGAATAGATGCTACCATGTTCTACTTTCCTTCTCTTCTTGCATTACTTCTATTAGTGCTCCTTGCTGAAACATTGCACTTAATAGTCAACTTTAGGTTGTCACATAAGAAGTAAGTCACATAAAATAAAAGTGTGGTTTTTCAGAAATGAGATCTTGACACAAATTGTGAAAATAGACCTGGCACTTCCTAAAAGCTTTTGGCTGAACATTGCTTTCCTAAAAGGCTTTGTAGGCAATTACGCTGTGGAGCTAAGTATGGAAATACCCACAATAGCGGTTGCAGCTGTGCAAGTCCGTTTGAATCCGGTTCACATGGAATTTTGCTGACTTGCTTATTGACGAACTTCATTCACACGCCTCAAGGCAAAAATGAGTAAACAGTGACATCAGAGAGTCACCTAGTCATGAGCATCAGCGTGACATCTTGTACATGCTTCTGTAGGAGAAGAGGAGGGCTGGATTTCAGACTTGCTATGGAAAAGAGAAGTCTGTGAAAGCCCTAGAGATTTGGATCAACTCCTATGAAAATAATTGACTAGCTCTTGACCTCTGTGTTTGAGTTTGGGACGTGCAGTGACACGGCTCATTGGGACATGCTGGAATTGACAGTACCTCCTAATAGAAGTTGAGCTTATAAAAACTAGTGAAGATTATGTATAGTTTCCAAGGATCTTTTGTTCCTTCTCAGGAAAGGGAACATCCTTTCAATCCTGGCAGTCCTCTTTGTGCTGTACCTACACCCAACTTCCTCTGATCATACAGAGTCCCACTGTGGGGAGAAGCTACACCTACACTAGGAAATCAAATTATGGCAAGGCATATTCCCAGACACTGGTTAGTAATCACGCAGTTAAACTGTAAGAGCAGTCCGTGGCATTTGGCCTGTACCAGCTAGAACTCTCCCAGACAATTCAATTCCTGGACATGATTCAGGCAGGGCACATACAGCCATTCAGCTTTAAAGGCCCAAAGAAATTATTTTTTTCCATTTCAGAAAAGATAGCATGGAATTAACTATATGGAGTTGAGGTTTGAGTAGCCACCTAAAGAACTTCTTTATCTCCCTTTGCAATTTCATGGTTAGTTCAAATATTCTCACAATCATACAGCCAGTATTGTTATCTTCATGTAACAGATGGGAAATTGATAATCTAAAAGCCAGATTATCAGAAAGCATTTCATCACYGAAACAGCCTTGTAAAACACACTTGCCAAGACTACAGAGGAAGGAAATTGTTGGTGAAGGTTATTGAACATAGATCTCCTGAGTCCTTTACTGGCACTATCGTCAATGGGCCATCCTTCCTTCCCTTTATTAGAATACCATATATGCTGCATAGAAGTTTATAAAATGCACAGATTCTCAGGTTACTATAAACAAATGGAATTAGAAGCTTTTGTTGAAACTATTAAGAGATGTACTTTTGAAAGATACTTTTTTTTTTTCTGTTTGATTATACTAATGTAATTAATCAGTATCAGAACACAGGATATTTAGACTGCACTCCTAGGAATGGCGGTAAAGATATTTGTTTTAGTACAGCTAAAGTAAATAATAATAATAATTGAAGCACACTTTGTTAATCTGTTGACATACGATTAATGAGTATGCACAACCCAGCAAGAGGTGACACCTGAAATATTGTCCTAGCACATGCCAGATGTCCTACTTTCATATAACGGAAAAGAAAAATGCAAGTTTAAGCAAAGAGTTTAAGCAAAGATATTTATCAGACTRCCTCAGCTCAACAAAAGACAAAGGTTAATGATGAATGCTTATGAAAGAATGCAACAGACTATTCAGCATTCCCAGACTTTCAGGTACTAATAATACATAATGAGTAAGAGATACCATGTAGAACATCAGAGGTTTTTTTCCTTAACTGAACACTAATCTCCTGGCTTTGAAAATCTGGATCTCTCACTAAGGAAATTCATACTGACATGAAGAGGAGGAACAGTGGAGTTTTAGACAGATTTGCTATGAACTGCCTTTATATAGGGGAGCTGTGCAAAAGGACACTACTCTGCAATAGTTACTCCTAGGAGTAAACTTGCAAAACAACAAGCTGAGCTTCACTCAGCTTGAGTACCACATAAGATACTCTATTTTAAGTTTGATTGCTTCTTGAAGGAAGTTATACAAAATTAGGAAAGATATAATTTGTATGCATTTATGTATGTAGCATTTATATACTCACATCTTAGGATTCATTGTTTACAAACTCCTAAATCTTTGCATATGTAAGTAAGGGAAAATGTCTATGCAAGTCCCAATACATGCTGAAAATTTACACTAACTTTCTTTTGAAACAACTGAGGAACAGTGCCAGGACCATTTCTAGCCATCAAGATTGCTGCATCCCAATGAAATGCTTTAATCCAATGGCCATGCACCTTTCTTGAATTTTAACTTCAAATTCTAGTCATTTCGGGTTATAATTCAGYATTTCAGCTGGGATGACAGAAGAGATTGCCAACAATTGTGTGTAACAACAGATATACAGCTGTCATTCTAATCTTGGATTAAGTTTAGGGATTTAACTGACTAATAGACAGATTTGCCAAATTTAGCAAGCATGTAGGGTTTATTTCTGAAGAGCAAAGAGAAATTAAAAAAAAATTAAGCCCTTCCAAAAGACTAAAAAATGTAAGTTCAATGTGAAGGATCAAAGTGGCTTCTTATACTTCATTTGACAGAAAGGAGGTTGCCCAGAGAGGTTGTGGAGTCTCCTTCTCTGGAGATATTCAAGGCCCACCTGGATGCAACCCWGTMTAACATGCTCTAGGTGACCTTGCTGAGCAGCGAGGTTGGACTAGATGATCTCCAGAGGTCCCTTCCAACCTTACTGATTCTATGATTCTATGATTGTATGAATTGGTGCCAGACATGTCAACAGGCACAGATATACATCCAAATAACTCCCTTTGTGACAAGATTGCCATAAATGACAAGGACGAATAATGTGTAAATTCAAATGCACAAGCAATGTTTGTTATTTAAAACTATATAAAAATAAAAAATCTTRCCCAAACATGTAACAAATTATACAATTTCACAAATGGTAGGAAATGTTTTCTCTGGAGCAGGAGGCTAGAGAAGAAGGGAGAGAGAAATACGTGTTTTAATCCCCCTTCTTCTCCATTTCTTTCCAGGTTTTACTAACGCTATCCTTTCAATCCTGAGAAGGTGTGGTACATGAATCCAGGAACTTTCTCCAAGAATGCTATAGACAAACAGATTTATAACGTGAAAATTGGAAAGTACAATGCACCTCTTACAGCCAAAAATTCTATCCCAAAACAGATGGAGGCAGGAACCACATTCATATTCCAACAAGCTTTTTATTGCCATAGTTAAGACTTGTGTCTCCTCGATTTACAGCTGAGAGCTAGATTACTGGGCAGAAGAATTGAAATGCTCTGTTTTGGTCCCCTCCCACTTATTTTGATTTTAGATGCTCTTATACTTCCATCATTGCTATTATATCCAACTGTTTGGACTGTTATTTTGGTTACTGCTGTAGCTGTGACTTATTACTATGGGCCTCAAGCCATGAAGTGATGGAAAATGCAGAGGTGGCACCTTTTGATATTGCTTGCGTTGTTGAATAGATTTCTATGTGCCAGACACTGACTTGGGAGATGATAGCAGCCATTACTCTTTTAAAGTCAACACTGTGCTGATTTTGCTGGCTTCAAGATTTTCCCTWTTGTTCATCCATACAAATGATGTCCTCTGTATATCTAAATTTATCGACATAAAACGCTTGTCAGTCTGTTGCTTTGAGTAGACAGGCATTCTAAGAAACACTATTTCTCCTCTCTTCCCTTCTCTTTCCATCTTCTTCCCAGGTTCAAAGTCTCAGCTGTAGAATCATAGAATCACCGAAGCAGTAAGGTTGGAAGGGACCTCTGGAGATCAYCTAGTCCAACCTCCCTGCTCAAGCAGGGTCACCTASAGCATGTTAGACAGAGTTTCAGCCAGGCAGGCCTTGAGTATGTCCAGAGAAGGCAACTCCACAACCTCTCTGGGCAACCTGTSCCAGGGCTCCGTCACTCTCACAGGGAAGAAATTCCCCCTCACRGTCAGGCRGAACTGCCTGTGSTTCAATTTCTGCCCATTGCCTCTTGTCCTCTCACACGGGACAACTGAAAAKARTTTRRCCCCATYCCCTTGACACCCTCCCTTCAGGTACTYRTACACATTGATRAGATCCCCCCTCAGKCTYCTCTTCCCCAGGCTRAACAGGCCCAGCTCTCRCAGCCGTTCCTCACAGGGCAGRTGCTCCAGCCCTCGGCTCATCTTCGTAGCCCTACGCTGGACTCTCTCCAGTAGCTCCACGTCTCTCTTGTCCTGGGGAGCCCAGAACTGGACACAGTCCTCGAGATGAGGCCTCCCGAGGGCTGAGTAGAGGGGCAGGATCACCTCCCTCCACCTGCTGGCAATACTCTTCCTAATGCACCCCAGGAGACCATTGGCCTTCCTGGCCACAAGGGCACATTGCTGGCCCACGATCAGCTTGTCATCCACCAGCACTCCCAGGTCCTTCTCTGCACAGCTGCTCTCCAGAAGGTCGACCCCCAGCTTGTACTGGTACCTAGGGTTATTTCTCCCTAGGTGCAGGACCCTGCACTTGCCCTTGTTGAACCTCAGGAGGTTCCTCTCTGCCCARCTCTCYRGCCTGTSCAGGTCTCTCTGAAYGSCAGCACAGCCCTCAGGTGTGTCAGYCACTCYTCCCAGCTTGGTATCATCAGCAAACTTGCTGATATCCCCTCATCCAGGTCATAAATATTTCTTATTTCTAGTCTGCTGTTTTTATGGTTAAATTRATCTCCCTATTTATCTCTCTGAATGGACAAATCAATATAACCAGAAAAACAAGACTAAATTGGAAGACTGAAAACCAATTAAATGTGAATTCTTTTAACATGYGAATGTTAAAAGAATTTATTGATGCTTAGCTTCTTCAAATGTACAGATCTCAAAATCAAAACCTTAAAGTTTTACTCATAGCTTTACATTCACATTCATAAGTATTCATATGCACAAGTCCTTGAATGCAGAACATCTCTTACTGAAGTCTAAAGGACCAAGCCCTTTTGAAGCATCAGGGCACTAATTCAGTAACTTGCWATTAAAAATCTTGATCAAGATTTCATGTAGAGCATTCATTTTACTTTTATGCTTACAATACATTTTCTTTTRGTTTGGTGTTATTAGATATATTAGCCTCTTTAGAAGGCTTTAGAATTTGTTTTCTCTCTTCCTTCCCATACATGACATTTTCTCATTCTCTACCAAAAACTCTACATGGGGAACAATATATTTCTTTTCTCCATAAAAGAAATTCTGTTGACAGTATTTCCCAATTCTGAAAATAATATTCCTATGCTTTGTGAAAACAGTTAAACTGATGGTCTTGAATGGAAAACTGATGCTCAAAGGCAGAATTATATATTAACACAATCATTTAGTACAAGTATTAATTTAGTATATATACAGTCTTATTGCTTTCTTCATCAGGATCCTGAACCTCCAAGATGGTCAGTTCTCAACTTGCAAGTATAGGGAAAATATGCTTTTATCTATAGAAAAATAGGGTGTTGTCTGGAGAAGCTGAATAATTCACTGATGATCAGTCCTGGCTACAGTGATGAATATTTATCATTTTCCCTTAATAAGGGATCTGCTTCTTGCTTTTGGTGATTTACATCTAAAAAGAAATGGACTATTTTCTCTTCTCTCATTAATGATGGACACAACAGTTTAAAGTGTTTCTATTTCTTCACCAAGTTTTACTCTTGTCTGAGATTATAGGTACTCTGTTCATACACCTCCAACAAAATTCCCTGTTTCTCAGTGAGAGTTTTATATGACTAAGATAAATACTGGTGAATCAAAGTTATTCTCATCAGTCCATCCAGTTTCTGGTATAATCAGTCTATAAAGGAAGTACTTTATTTATATWGATGCTGAAGTTCAAGCCTTGTCTTTCCCATTTTCATTGATGCACTTAGGTACTTTTACTTTTCAATTTACTTTCACTTTCTTTTAATGTAGCTTATTTTCTACAGAGATAAAAGCAGCCTATATGGCCATCAAGGCTAGATAAATGGAGGTTTTCCATTAAGCACTGTYTCTCTTATGCCATTTTAAAGTCCTCACCTAGATATAATTCTCTCACAGAGTCTGTATTCTAAATTCAGAGCTAATCCTCCAGTTTCCAAACTCACCTAATTTATCATTTTCTGCTTTCTGTGGATAACAAATTCAACAGTCAATCATCTTTCCAGAATGTAAGTCCAAGTACTTAGAGAAAAAAGAGAAAGATTTCTGGATCATCAGGTATTTCAACAATTTTATCTTTTTACTACTGACAAATAAAGGACATGAGGTAGGGATGTGTTTCAGTACTTCAGTCTCTCCAGAAATTGTGTTTTGAAGACGTTCCAGAAAACCAGTCTGAGTAACAGTTAAGCCTTGCATGCTTTTATATTTATTGCAAACATGACTACAGCATACTGTTTTATTGTCTTTTTTTTTAAAAAAAATAAACATTTATAAATATCAGAAATGATCTTTGAATCTCTCATGGCAGATAGTTGCATTTGTGGAGTTTGCATGGCTGAGCTCCTTACCCCCAAGTATTAATGATGGAAATTCTGCTTGAATTTTGAGGAATTTTTTTAACCTTAAAAAGATGTGTACCTCCTAATTTTAAGTACCCTGGCCTTTATTCAAGGAGGTCCTTAACATGTACTTTGTTTTAAGTAGGTACTTACAGGCTTTCTCAAATAGGACACTTCCCTGAATGATTAAACATATGCCAAAATAAAGCTAGTCATCTGTAAGCTAGAATAATGTATTTGGTTTAACTTTTCAGTAGAGCACATGGAATGAATAGACCACTTTTCTTTTTCTGGCACACTAAGACCCACTCAAGTTCCATAATTAAACACCTGAGGACAGAGCTTCTTTTTTTTTTTTTTTTTTTTTTTTTTTTTTCTTTTTTTTTCCCCCTCCATCAGACTCTTCTCCCAAAGGATTTTTCTGGACATTCCTCATCTACTTTGTTACCCCAGCACAGTCAAAACTCCCATTAGACTGATTGACTTATTCCCCCAAATATGCATTCTCTCATGCCACTGTGAATCCAAAGCAGTGTTAGGCACAGTTTTTAGCTGCACATCCGGTGCTGTAAGTACAAAGTAAAGAGTGGATGATGAAAGAACTAGATTTTGATAAAGAGGAATGATGATTGTTATTTTCAGTCTTTGCAAGCTAGTTGCTCCAAGCTTCACTAAGAAGCAATGAGCATCTGCCAGCTCTGATCAGATGCCATTAGGCTGACACTGGATAGTTCTACAATTCTTTATTCACTAAACTTCTTACTATTTAAAGCCTTTTAACAATTTCTGAGCAGGAATGGAATCACATGAARAATTAAATTTCCATTTTTTTTTTACCTCTTTCTTGGCAGTCATAGAAATTTTGGGTCTAGTGATTTCTGCGAAGGCAGTATTTCATTTGTGATCTTTCTTTGAACTATAAATTGGCTGGGTACACTATTTTCAGCTCTACTTTCCCTATTCTTGACTCAGAATCATGGAATAGTTGGGTTTGGAAGAGACCTCTGGAGATCATCTGATCTAACTTWTCTACTCAAGCACGGTCACCTAGAGTGGGCTGCCCAGGGCAATGTTCAGTTGTGTTTTGAATATCTCTAAGGATGCAGACTCCTTAACCTATTCCCATACTTGGTCACACTAACAGTAAAAAAGGTWTTTTTTCTCTCTCTCTCCAGATGGAACTTTCTGTGCTTCAGTTTGTGCCTCTTGGTTCTTGTCTTGTCACTGGGTGCCATTGAGTAGAATCTGACTCGCTGTAACCCATGTAGAATAGAAAGCCATGTGCATCCACAAAACTCTGTTCAATGATTCCTCAGATGACAGAYCAGTGTCTTATTTCCAGCAAAGTAAAAACCAAAACCAAAACAAAAAAGGAGTCTCCCATTAATTGCAATGGCCACAATCAGGCCCCAGGAAGGAATTATTTGGTTATGTGAATAAAGTTTAAAAAGATAAACCAAAATTATATTTGTAAACATGCAATTAACTTAACTACTGCTCTGATAAAAGGTGGTCTAGCTCAACAAAGAATCAGTACTACTCTTCAGACTGTTCATCTACAAATCTTGCTCTGAGCAAAAATCTTGTAATCATCCGAATCAGTGATTTTAATGTTACATTTCCAAACAAGAGCATATATCAATCTTCAAGTGTTGAATGACTAAGGTGTTTAACAACCTGTTATGATATTATGCTCCAATTTTTATCCCCTTAACTAATCGTGATTATCTTTTAATAACTGTAAAGATACATCACTTTTTTAAAGAATAGCATTGAAAACAAAATTTAAAGATAAAAGAGAGGAAAAAACCCTTTAGATGACAATCTCTAGCAAAAGCAAAATCCAGGAAAATTGTACCAATGAAAAATAGCCACAATTCCTTATTAAATCTTTCATGATTCTTAATCTCACAATTTCTCCTGAGATCAGCTTAATTCCCAATAAATCTCATTTATTTTGCCAGTAGTTTCATTAATTGTTAAAATTTATAAATCACTCTCTTTTAGTAAGGCATAGTTCATRGTGTATGTTAACTGCTGCCAATAAAAAGTGCTTAGCAAAAGCTGAAGTTTGTGATATCCTCCATCAGAGTATTTAATCAGAACACAGTTTCAACATTTTGCACAAAAGAATTGCAAGCAAAAATGAGATTGTACTCAAGAGTTCCATCTTCCTTCTCACATCACCACCGACTGATCTAAGTCACATTCTTGCTACGAGGTTTATATGGCTAGGTCCCTGCAAAAAAGGCACAGTTGACTTTAAGGGAGCAAAAGAAGCAGATGTTATCCAAATAGCATTATTTATTGGTTAAAGACATTTTTAAAAAAGGACAGCATACATCATTCAAAAAAAATGTTTTAATTCTCTCATAAGACCTTTTAAATTATAGTTAATAAACGACCCAGATTCTTCAGTGCTTCAATAAAAACTATGGCAGTTCTACACAAAAATGTCTAAATGGAAAGTACATGTCTTTATTATTTTGATTCCCACATGATCCACCCATAACTTGTTTTAGAAAAGTATGTAAAAAATACATGTAAGAAACCAATATACTTTTGTATGGACACATACAGCTTTATTATCTTCTGAATAGCATAAAAGATTTCAAATCATGCCCAAATCTTACCTTGAAAAGTCTAAGTCCCTCGGGGGGAAGAAGGGAAGGCAGGGGTGAGATGGCTCACAGTCCCCACCCATCCTGAGTATGAGTAGCTTGAAATGTAATTAAATTTACATTTAATTGCATAGTGACTGCATCTGGAATTCCTGAACTACTTTTGCCTTAGCGTCTTTCTATCTGTCTTTTAGCTCATTGTTTTAGGCCTTCTCATAAGAGGATTTTAACAGTGGTTGACTAATTTCAACGGTTGAATTTGAATGGAAGCATATGAAGTCATAATTAAGATATATAGCAGCTGGTATGCTAGCAGTTGAGGTAGAATGACTCTACTCTATATATTTCATTCAGGTCACAATATGCTTTCAGGGAGACAAGGAATTTGGTGCTTAAGCTAGATTCATTCTGTAGGGAGCATGCTACAGACACTTGCAGGCCTTTACCAGGCTAAATTAGGGAATTCCTAAATATCTATCAACTGTTATCATGTTCTTTGACCCTCTAGAAAAATATAACTTAAAAAAAAATACTTAATTCTACTGCACAAAAGTCCCAAACCTTCTGAGAACACATTCAAGTATATACTATACATTTTACTAGGACATGAAATACTTAYAGCAAGTCGTGTCAATAGACACAAGAAAAAACAAGAAGCCAGGAAGAATGTAGGTAGAGACTTCTATATAAGGAATGACATGTTCCTTTTATAGGCAGTGTTGCAGAAATTGATTTTCTGGATCAGCTGCCATGTAACAAGGATGAAAAGACTAATCTATTTGAAAGGCTATTCATGTATCTCATGGAATTATCAAAGATGGAAATAAAAATTGGTCTCAAGTGTTTTTAAACCTTATATAGATATTTATATATGTATTCTTCATCAGGTTTGCCCCATAAAGCTAAAATTGTCTTTTAAACTTAGAACCTTAGAAGGCACACAAGTGTAGAACTGGTCTTGAGTTGGTCCTTTATTGGCACATGAGTGTCAATCTTTGAAATAAAAAGTGTTAGAGAACACATGGAGTAAAGGGAAATATTCCTCTTTTTTTCACCTTATCGATTCTTTCAAATTTCAAGGTCTAGCAAAGGAAGATCTGAGCTGAAGTGTCCATTAGCTTAGACAGAGCTTGAAAAATGGAAGGAAAAAAAAGTCTCAGGGAGAAAAGCCTGATTAGCATTTAGCAAGGCTGCTGAATGTTTTCCTGTCTACCCCTTGTATCAGTGTCAAAGACATGAGATTTTATCTCTAGTACTGAAGTTAACTGATCTTACCAACTTAAAAAACCTATATTTCAAGGAAAAAAAAAATCAAAAATATATCTCATCACATACGTTTTGTAATACCTTCCTTGAATTAGAGACAATTTAACTAAACCCCCAAATTCCCTCCTATTAAATGCAATCAAATTATTCTATCATCCATTTGTTGCCTATCACCTATTATACCAGCCCTTGAGAGAATACTTTTACTTGCAAGCCTGCATTGTTTGTTTGTTTGTTTCTGTGCACAAAAATCATTCAGGTGCAGAAAAAAAGAGGTAAAAATCCAAAATCTYCACTTCAACCAATCCTTGCTACAAAATTGCTTTCTTAACAAAATAAATAGCTTATGAGACTGCCCATCTTTCTTGAGCATCAAAGATTTATAGCTGCAGAAGCAGTAAGCTGAAATTTTCCTACAGGTAACATAGATTCTCTTGGAGATAATAAACAGAACTTCTGGTCATCTGAAATCTGGTTAAGAAGACTTAATCCTTTCCAATAAAGACAAAGGGGAAAAAATTAATTTTCCACTTGTGAATTCTCTAATCTTTTAAAWGTAAATTCTCGGATTACTAATTCACAACTATTTTATGTGAAATTAAACATATTTTTTTGCAATGATGACCATTATTTTCTGAAAGTTCCAAAYGTCATGCACTTCATTGTGCTCTTACTTTTATATTATAAAAAGATTCTACCAGCTGATAGCATGAGATGGAGAAGCGGCAGGCAAAAATGCACACTGAGAAAGTGTAGCATAGAGGCTAAGCTTGCTAGCTTTTGTTATTTCCAGATTCTCATTATTACGACACAATAAAACCTCTAACATCAGAAGCATTATAAGAATTTGGAAGCATTACTAAAATAAAACCTCTCTTAAAAAAAAAWGTGGTATCCAGAACACAAAGTCAAAAACTGAATTCAGGCTGATAGTTTCCTGTTAAATTATTTCCTACTATTTTCATATGCAGCAGTGAAAGGACTTATATATTCAATACCTGCCTGGGCAGCTGAATTGTACCCCATTTGATAATTTTAAATTTAATGTTTTTAGTGATACACTGAGGTGCATCAAGAATGCATCCTATCATGATCAAGAACTGTTAGCAAAATACATTAGACAAGCTGGAACATCAAGGAGGAAATTTCCCTTTAACAAAAGCATGAATAGGAAGGAAACCCACTTTGAAAAATACTTTGCAACCATGCAGCCTAACCCTGAGTTTTACATGTCTTCATCTTTCTTCACTTCCATTTCTCTTTTAGAACACACCCTCGCAACATCTTTGGGAAGCTGCATGAATACCACTGGACAAGGCTGATCATATTCTTAGAATCATAGAATCAGTAAGGTTGGAAGGGACCTCTAGAGATCACCTAGTCCAACCTCCCTGCTCAAGCAGGGTCACCTAGAGCATGTTAGATAGGGTTGCATCCAGGCAGGCCTTGAAGAGCTCCAGAGAAGGAGACTCCACAACCTCTCTGGGCAACCTGTGCCAGGGCTCTGTCACTCTCACAGGGAAGAAATTCCCCCTCACGCTCAGGCGGAACTTCCTGTGCTTCAATTTCTGCCCATTGCCTCTTGTCCTGTCACACGGGACAACTGAAAAGAGTTTGTTCCTGTCCTCTTGACACCCTCCCTTCAGTGTGTGTATAAACACATTGATAAGATCCCTCCTCAGGCTTCTCTTCCCCAGGCTGAAGAGGCCCAGCTCTCACAGCCGTTCCTCATAGGGCAGGTGCTCCAGCCCTCTGAACATCTTCGTAGCCCTACACTGGACTCTGTTCAGTAGCTCCGTGTCTCTCTTGTCCTGGGGAGCCCAGAACTGGACACAGTCCTCGAGATGAGGCCTCCCCAGGGCTGAGTAGAGGGGCAGGATCACCTCCCTCCACCTGCTGGCAACACTCTTCCCAATGCACCCCAGGAGACCATTGGCGTTCCTGGCCACAAGGGCACATTGCTGGCTCATAGTCAGCCTGTCATCCACCAGCACTCCCAGGTCCTTCTCTGCACAGCTGCTCTCTAGAAGGTCAGCCCCCAGCTTGTACTCGTGCCTAGGATTATTTCTCCCTAGGTGCAGGACCCTGCACTTTCCCTTATTGAACCTCAGGAGGCTCCTCTCTGCCCAGCTCTCCAGCCTGTCCAGGTCTCTCTGAATGGCAGCACAGTCCTCAGGTGTGTCAGCCACTCCTCCCAGCTTGGTATCAGCAAACTTGCTGAGGAGGCACTCTGTCCCCTCATCCAGGTCGGTGATGAAGAAGTTGAACAGAATGGGACACAGTACTGAGCCCTGGGGAACTCCACTAGCCACAGGCCTCCAACTAGACTCCACACCACTGATGATGACCCTCTGAGCTCTACCTTTCAGCCTGTTCTCAATCCACCTCACTGTCCACTCCTCTAACCYATGCTTCCTGAGCTTCTCTAGGAGGATGTTATGGGAGACAGTGTCCAAAGCCTTGCTGAAGTCAAGGTACACAACGTCCACTGCTCTGCCCTCATCTACCCAGCCAGTCATTCCATCCTAGAAGGCTATCAGATTGGTTGAGCACGATTTCCCCTTGGTGAATCCCTGTTGGTTACTCCTGGTCACCTTCTTCTCCTCCATATGYCTGGAGATGACATCCAGGATGAGCTGCTCCATCACCTTACCAGGGATAGAGGTGAGGCTGAYGGGCCTCTAATTGCCTGGGTCCTCCTTCTCGCCCTTCTTGAAGACTGGAGTGACACTGGCTTTCTTCTAGTCCTCAGGCACCTCTCCAGTTCTMCAGGACCTTTCAAAGATGTCCATTCTGTGGACTGCTTTGTTCTTCTGTTTAAATTTGGCCAAGAGGTCCTTGCTCACCCATGCAGGTCTCCTGCCCCTTTTGCTGCACTTCTTACTCATAGGGATGCACTGCTCTTGAGCTTGGAGGAAGTGATGCTTGAATATTAGCCAGCTCTCCYGGATCCAATTGCCATCTCCTGTAATCAGTTGGCTAAATAACCACTTGCCTTAAGACAAGAAAAAATTATTCTTTCCTCACCCCACTCTGGTAACCCCAAAATAGGGGTTATCACATTTCATTGTGAAGTGCTTTTTCCAATGGGCATTATATTAGCTATCGATCTGCCTATTARTAAATGTACTTATTACAAATATTTAAGCAAGATACCTCTGAGGTCCTGTGATAACTAGCAAAACTAAGCTTTCAAGACACATCTTTCTTTATGATGAAGCCAGTAYCACTGGCTCGTGTCAGTATGACTTTATAAAAAGAGTATTTTAAAGTTAATTCCATGTCGATCATGTTCAGTAAACTTAATCATGTCTTCGCTTTAATTTTAGGCATTAATTTCCTTTACAAACATCAAAGTGTGGTGTGGAAAAGGATAGTTTTATCCCTTTCTGGGGGAAACTGCTAATTAGCCAGCTGGATACAARTGGAAGAGGCATTTGTGTATCTAAGGAAATGAACCAAAGTTTAAAGGAATTAAGAATTTTAAGGTAGCCACAGTTTTTGATTTTGTACCTGCTGTGGGTGTGATAGGAGGAATGAAATTCAAATTCAAGATGAAGAAAAGAAATACGAAGGAAATATTTTTCCAGTACATAAGATAATGCTTATTGTCAAACCCCTTTTTTCAGTACCCCATATCTACCAAAGGCTAACTCTGTCAAGCTTGCTGCTAGCCTCTATTCTCAAGGTGCTCCAAGTTGAGCAAGCATCTTCAGGCTTCTTTCTGCGTTGTCTCTTGTGACTGGGAAACAGTTTCTCCAAGCTTCAATAAYGTTGCCCTGTTGTTCTTCAGAAGCTCATAAAAATCCACTATCTACAAAAAATTGACACACTAAGGGTACWGTTGAGCATTAAACTCCTTCTTAATCCACTGCTGAGCTTCTACATCCTTGTTTTGCTGTATTCGTTTATCATTATTTTATGATAATTGATTTGAAAGCTTTCAGGGGAAGCTGCTTTTTTTTTGTTTGTTTGTTTTTTTCCTGTATTTGTACAGCATTATCAGACACTAATAATTAGGGATTAGGGCTTTTGAACATTTGAACATTTGAACAACAATAACTACTTCTGCCTTAACTTGTTTAAAAGCTAATGAAAGGTTAGTGGACATCAGTATTAAACAGCCAGACAGGTACTGGAAAGTCTTTTAATGTACATGCTTTATACTGTATTAAGTTTCAAGCAGGYATCAACCAATCTTTGGGTCACTGCAAGGGCAAAGAGCTGTTAGACATTGTGCTCTCTGCCCTTGGGGGATTAGGGACTTCCATGTCAGAGCTGGAAAGGGCCTGACTGCTGCTTTTTCRCTGCCATAGAAAAAAGGAAGCAAAAGCAGGAAGCAAGGCATGCTTAAGACGAGTCTTCAGAGACTTTAATAATTGTACCAGCCACACCTAACAGACACTGTGCCGGTTCCTTAAAGCCATCTGAAGGCAAAATATCGAAAAAAAAAAAAAAATAAAAATAAATAAATAAAGAGAGAGCGACTTTAGATTGTTTTCCAGTATTGTCCAAAATTTACTGCAGAAATGCTACAGAGCCCACCATAACTCCTTGAAATCTATTACACTTAAAAATATTTGATGCATTACAGAGAAAAAGATTTAAGAGTATTTCAAAGATGTGCTGTACAAACTTATATCATAGTTGTGTTAATATATTGTTCTGGTTTGTGGATATTAAATAAACATAAATATCTATTTAGATCTATTACGACTGCAGCCAATAAATATATTTATTCACTATAGTTACAAAAATAAATACCAGCTACAGAAACACAGTTAATTGGAGACAAGGAAGATGGAAGGAGTTATTTCCCATATTAAACAATCCTTTGATGAAAGACTRGCCACTGAACAGACATGAAAAGGCATTAATATAAATTATTTATAGGAGCCGGATGGCAATGTTAATTCTGCTTCAYAAAGGGTTTTAGTAGTCTACATTTGGTTGCAAATTTCCCAGAATTTCAAAAATATTTACAAAGAGGAAAGGAGCCCTAGCATTGCCAGTTCAAGTTTAGGGCCTAGATAGGAGCCAAGGAACAGAAATATTGATGCTTGTCTTGGACTCCCAACCCAGAGAGACCAACAAAACCAGAGAGAGAAAAGGGTAGCAAGTTCTGAGGAAATATGGTCACTGATTTGACCTTCAAAATCTGGGGCAGCTCTCTCTTTCTAGGAAAACCTTAATTAACCTCCSTCTCTTTTAATATCTCTGCAGGAAAATAACTTGCACTATTGATGCAGTCATTTTTAATGGAGTAACAACAAAATAAATTAAACAGGAAAGAGTAAAAAAACAAAYGAAGAGATACGGCATATCTAAAAATATTTGTGACGGAAAGTTTTCGGTTAGTTTGGTCTCCTTAACAATTTTTCTGGATATCCACTCCTGCTCTGTAGGAAGAGAAACATTCTCATGTCCCAAACCTGGACACAGGCACTTGGAGGTGGAGGTTCAGGGAAAAGTGTGAGGTAAAAGAAAAATCTGCTGGAACAGATGCTTGCCCCTTCTGAAGCTGTTTTTTACRTCGGGTACCTGTGTGTGACAAACAGGGTGCAGAACATGGGTGCGCTGAGGACAGCKGCTGAGTGACTAGCCTCTCTGTCCATCTCCTGGTCCTCTGCTTCCTTATTGCAGTTTGATGGAGCAGCTTGAAGTGCCTGAAGCAATCTGCTGCAGCCACTAGTTTCACAGCTGTTCTGTGAGACAACTGCTGCCACAAATCTCCAGTAAGACRCCCAGTGTCCGGTCTCACTCTACAGGCCAGATGCTGTGTTTGCAGATTGGATCTTATTTTTTCTGAATAGACCTAAGACTCTATTTTTGTGGAGCTTATGATTTCTGGAACAGCAGAAAGATTATTCGTATTGCCAACAGTCAGTATTGGTCTGAATTAAAAGATAATTGAAAATACTGTGGTGAAAGAGAAATCAACAACTGATTTTCTGGGAAATCATTAATGCACATGCACGTCAGAAAAAGAGAAATAAAAATGAGAACCGGGAATTCTGTGAGTTTGTTATCTTGGAGAAAAGTAAAAATGTGAAAGTGGTCAAGAAGTCATAAAGTTAAGACTATCTGGAACCATTATAGTCTACATTGGCCTATGTTTTCTTGTCAACTGTTTTTTTCCTTCCAGAACGAATGAGAACTCCTCCCAGTTCTCAGTCTGCGGGTTTGGACTGTCCCCTTTTCAAAGAAAATGTTCACTTTGCATTGCGGCTGTGAAATCCTGACAGAAGAAGGGGATCTATTTCTCAGTTCTGCTTTGTTAATGAGCTGTGCACCCTGATATCAAGTGTAAATTGAAGTCGTATCAAAATAGCACTAATTTATACATGTACTCCCTTTATCCATTGTATCCCCAGGAAGCTGAGAGTGGCTGGAGAACAGCCCACAAAAAATTTGTCATGTTCCTATTGCTCTGGCACATTCTCTCCCCAGTCCTTCGGCTGGGGACTGAGAGTGGATTTAGCCTGAGCTGCTGCCCTGCGCTCAGTGAAGGAATTTGCACTGAATGCTTCTTCCAGGAATTATTTCAAAATTGTAAATGGTCCCTTTCAGACAGCACATAAGATAAAGAAACTCTAGTGCCGCAGCAAAGCAATTCTCAACCTACTTGTAACTAGGAAAAATGCCATCTCTCACCTATTAGGCATTTCCTCAGAGGTTTCCTGGAGCTCCAGGCAGAATGAGAGCAGTGCAGCTTTTTCATAAGATACAAACTGCAATGGAAAATACAGCCAGGGAAAAGTCACATCAAAAATAAGGAGAGCAGGAACTATTTTTGTGAATAGGTAGCGTGAGGAAGCAAAAATAGCAACTAACAAAATTAATTCCAAGTAACTTAACTCTCCTGCACAACTTGCTTAGTGTTTCAAAGAGGAAAAGTGCCGCATGTCTGGCACTCTGATCATAACTCCTGATCACTGATACTTCCAGCTGAGACACATGCCACGTCATGTTTTCARTAGAGGGCATCGTTTCTGCACTAGAATTATTTGCTAGCACTAGAAATGTCCACTATTTTTAATCACAATATGATGAAAAAAAGACTTGTAGTACACATAGAGGCTCAGAATGTTTCTTAAGCCATGGTCACAGGAGGGGAGAGGAGAGTCCAGGAGCACCCCGGCTGCCTCTGTGCAGATCCCAGGATGAGTTATCCATGATACCCATTTCTGCGAATATCAGTATTTAATAACTGCAAAGTGATTTTCTGAAGAATTATTGGTTATATACAGGTTGAAAGTCTGAACCCAAGGAGTTTAGTCAAAAAATGGACATACTTCCATCTCAAACTGACATATTTCTTTTTCAGAAATGCCAGTTATTCCCCACTGGTTGCCTGGAGAGCAAGCAACATCAACATTGCCCTACATTTACAAACTGAAGCATTGATTTTCACTATTTTTGGTTATTACAAATATTAGGAAATTAATATATTTACATGCATTTTAACATGGATAAGCCATTCCATCAGATACACTTTTTTATATAGCATCTCACAATCACACATGTGTTAGTTCATTCATGCACACACACTCCACATTACATCAGTTATTTTCTGTTAGGAAATTGTGACTTTTTCCTGGATAAGAAGTCTGCCTTCAGTAGCTTATTCATCTTGGCTAATTGCTAATCTCCCAGTGTGTTATATATATGCTAAGACATATCCCTATTACTTAGTAGCATTAATAAGATTATCGTTGTCTTCTACTGCCTTATTTAAGCATCAAGCATCAAGCATCTTAAGACAGAATTCTCTTAATCTCTATTTCCCTTTTGAAGCCAAATTCTTAACTTCATAGTGCAGGCAACTGATATTAATGAGCACTCCTTTTCTATTAACTTTCCAAATTCAGAACAAATTTTTTATGAGTGTCTTTCCAGTCTCTCGAGCAAAAATGGTCCCTGGAGGAGGGCCAGGCTTTCTACAAGAACAGAAGCCAGAAGAGGACTAGTTGACATAGCCTTTCAGAAGATAAATAAAATCCCACCTGTAACACTCTGAAGCAATGGGTTTATTGCTACCCTTGCACATCAAAAATTTCTCCCCAAAATGGGTAATTAAGAAAATGACATTTGAAGCCAGGGAGCACAATATTTCATTTCATTTCATTTCATTTCATTTCATTTCATTTCATTTCATTTCATTTCTCAGCAGGAGGGGAGTGTGGAACTGGCATAGTTTTTCAAGAATGAGCAAAGCACAAAATGCTCTTTTTGAAAATGAAAGCCATCAAAGAAATCCAAACAGTAATACAGAAATAATAATGTTCACATTGAGGCCAGCATAGCCAAAAAACCAATATGCTACTTACTGCATGTTGCATGGTAATCTGTGTTGCAGCATAGACACTTGTTTGTAAATAAAAATAATAATAATAAAAAAACATTAATTAATTGCCTTTTCCCACAAGTCTAGAATTTTGTTTTGTATATTTCTTTGGTACATAAAATTAYAACAGCCTGGGCATTTTCTGCAGAAAGGTTCAAAAAAGCCGAAACAATAGACTTTTGTTGGTATGAATGCTCCATATAAGCTAACATATTTGAGGATAGTATGTCTAGTGTTAACTGCTATACACTTTTAGTTCTGGAGATAGTGTAGAAATTTCTACATTGCACCCCAAAGTGAACTGACAACTTGCCTAGACTTACAGAGAGGAAAAGAGCTGATGAACGTATATATGTCATGCAAGCCATGTCAGAGCCAATATTTCCACCAGTAAGGAATTAGGATGCTAGCAATAATGTAAGGGTTTACTAGACTATAGTTAGGTTTATACATTACCACACAAGCAAGAAATAATGTTCCTAAAGAATTTTGATTTTTTTCTTTTCATTTTCATAGTCATGGATTAGCCATTGCATTCACACACTAAATTCATGCATTTTTTAAAGAAAATGGTATACTCAGAATAATTAACTTGCATGTCTTTGGTATCCAAACACACAATCGCAAGAAATGTGGCTCTGATTCTAGTTACAGACACAGGATATAGTCTGTCTAGACCATCAAGTAATGTACCTCTGAAGTAAGAGTTTTACGCGTGAGATTGCATCTCTGAAATGGAAACTCCTTCAAGAACACTGGCCAGAGAAGGGAAAAACTAGATCGCTTTCACACTGTCCTATTTATTTTACCCTCTTTTACTCTTCTAACCACTCCAGAGGAAAWCTTATGGCCAGGATATTGTAGTCTATTGGATGTGCCATTTTTCCCTGCATGATATTTAATGCCCTGCTACCACCTACTTTCCTCTAACACCCTAGGAAAAAAAATGCATTTTTAATTAGAAGTGCATAAACATTCACAAATAAATTTAATGAGAGATCAACATTGGCCATAGAAATTGAAAGTACTTTTGTAATTCTAAGCTTCCCATTCAATTTCATAACTAAGTTACTAAAACATAGATCTGAGTTCATATGAAATTTCAAATGACAAATTTTTCCAATTTTTCAGTTGTATGTACATAATTTTAGTAACCAAGTATGCATTCAGATATGCTGAATCTTAGACTGGGAGACACTGGGAAATCTTAAGGAAATTTTGAGTTTAAGAATCATTTCTGTTTTCTCAGTTTCAACTGATTTCTCACCAGATCTTTTTTAGACTCTGCCCTACTCCCATACCAGATGCAGTTTCTAGCACAACCAGTGTGTCCTTTTACAGGTTCCTATTTTGTCTGGTAGAGAAACCAAAGGGCCAGCTACAAATAAATGACAGGCAATTTCATGACATGATTAGCAGGGCAACTCCTGATAGCTATATCAACTACAATTATTTCTAGCCCTGATAGTAAATTGTCACTCACTGAAATTCTTCTCAGGCTCACAGTGTGGCTGATGTCTGCCCTCACCCCAACCCTAAATTTGCAGCAAACGCAGCCTCCTGCCAGCCTGCCCAAATGCCCGTGATTCCAGTGGGGTTGCCAGACCAGGCAGAAACAGACAGTGTGACTGATACCTAAAGCAAGCAAAACGGACCAAAAGAATCAAAATCAAGAAAATAAAGAACCATCAACCTTCTCAAATTCTAACTTTGATGAATGTTCTTTTCTTTATTCTTCTATATCAGGGAAGGAATAACAGAGGGATCTCAGGATATACTGGGCAAAGTGCATATGAAAATACTGTTAATAAAATGTTTCTTCTTTGATACTCTGGACTGAATTTCATCATTTTCTGAAAGGTCTATATGGCTGCAACATTTTTTAGGAGGTTTCTGGCTGTAAAACTTACTAGCATTGGTCTAATAACAAACTGAATGCAAAGGATTTGTATTCCAAATACCTTTATGCGCAGGAGAGATGCAAGGAGACCCAGTTCAGCCAAGAAGGGCCATGTGGGTAAGAGGATCTTCAGCTGCCTCAGTAGCTTTGCTGTGCCCTTTGAGGCACCTTTTTTGTTTTTTGTTTTTTGTTTTTTGTTTTTTGCAAGGGACAGGGAGGGCAAAAAAAGTATTAGACTTATGTCTTACAGGCAGAGACATAGTCTCTGGGACTCTGAGAAGAGTGATGAAGAAAGGCAATTTGGAAAGAAGAAAAACATAGTGAAGGCAAGTGAGAAGTGGGCAGGCAGAGAATGTGTGAGTGCCTGTGGGTGTCCTCGCAGCATGCGGAGAAACAAAAAGGCACTTAGAGAAAGCCAAGCCCAGGACCTGSCAAAGATACTAGGAGATCTGTCCATCCAACATAGCTGTCAATCAAAGTGTTCATTGAATTTGATGTAGCATGAAATTGGAACTAATCACTTGTGGGCTGAAAGGGTTTTCATTTTTTGTATTTTAAGTAATATTTTTCTAAATTCACTGATCTTCAATATTTGCAGAAGGCACTGGTGGGGTCTGAGGTTATGCTTTTTGGATACCTATATGAAGTTAAAATGTCTGATTTTCAGCAAGTTCAGTACCTTTTAACAGGTCTCATAAAACACCATGTGTAGTGCACTCCCGAACGAAGATAGTACTTTGACTTGTTGTGAGATTTCCAATTCTAGATCTGGGGATTAAAGGATAAATATATTTTAAATTTCCCATTCCCCAGGAAGCTCTTTTGAAAATATACATGAATTAAGACAWAGTTTTGAAACAGCTGTCCATATTTGGGTGTACTGTTCCTTAAACATTACTGATTTCAAAAATGTTATTTTAACTTTCATTGTTTTGATTAGCCTTTCTAATTTTGACAATTCAGATGCATATAACCCATTCTTTAATAAATTTCATAATAAATCAAGCAAAGCAGGAGAAGCTGAAAGTAAGGGAAACAGATGCTAATATTTTTATAATGGGGAAAGAGGAAAATGTCCTSTACCTTCAACTGATCTATGGAAACTGATTCCTGGCAAGGCAGTTTGGCACAATTCTCCTTTTGGATGTCGTAACTGGCAATAGACTGGATATCTATTATAGGTCTTCAAAAGGCCAATGAACATCCTGTTGATGATTTGGAGCTAATTCATTTAAAATATCTAATGTAAAAATGCTTATTTTCTAGTTTTGATAGGTGGACAAATTAGAGGTTTACATGTTAGCTAAGGGAAAAAAAACACTGGTCCATGTTGTGCTTTCTTACTGGGAGCATGTGACTGTTTCATTACTTGATCATGGCCCTAATTACACTGTTGGCTCAATGGCCAAATCTTCATCCTCACATAAGTGTCAAAATGTTTTCTTTTCAAAAAAATTATGAATGGTCACTCTGAAGATTTGATGGATTWGGCCTTTGCCAGGTAATTGACAGAATACTGGTGAAAAAGCAGCTTGSACTTCGGAAAAGAACATGGTATTTCTAAATGTTCCCCAAACATTTTTTGAGAGGCCCATTAGCAAAACTTGATTTTCCATTAGTTCTGAGAGTGCAACCAGAAATAATTGCTGCTTTAATTTTGTGTTTATTCTRTATGTGTGTGCACATGCATGTGAGCATTCTTGAAGAATGAAAACCTCTTGAGGTACAGTAGGTTAGCACTGGGGGTTCATCTAGTTACCCTTCCGTGTGAACCTCCACTGATGGGCCTCACCCTGGTTTCTGGGGCTTAACAGAGACCTGTCCACACTGTCATCAACATTGCAGAGACATTGCCAGTGTCTTCCTTTCCACATCTACCCTGTTTAAGCCCGTGCCTATAATTAAAAAAAAGCAATCATCAAAAACTCTACGAGTTTCTCATGAAACTAAACTGAGTAAAAGTYAGACAGACAGCTGCATATGGTACCAGTCGCTAGAGCTCGATAGAAACCAGGGCTATATGATTTATGCTAGACAGGATCTTGTGTAACTGAAACAGAGGTGGATTAAAATAAATGCTTCCTTGCTATGTTGTGCTAATGTATGTGAAGAAAACAGCGAAATCTGAGACTAAGATTGTCTAAGCAGTGCAATGAAACATGTATTTACAAGTGCTCATGACTTAGGCCACCTGTGTAAAATGGCTGGCACCATCTCAGTCCCCCTGATACTTCCTTTCTCTGCCCATACCAACTCCCTCTATATGAAGTGACTAATGGTGACAGTCGTTAACAGGCTTCTCTGCTCAAACAGACTTGCCTTTGTATTTTAATTGTCCTACTTCCAAGTAAAGGAGAGCGCAGGATATTTGGTGGTTTTAAATTACCCATTCTGGAAACACTCTGTATAGCCAGTTCTTTGCCATTTAGTATGTATTCTTGATGGAGAAATTCAAAACTCCTAGATTTGGGGATAGACAGTAAGAAGCTTTTCCCATCTTAATACAGGAAATATAATTCATAGGATCCTCGCTGCAGCTTGCAGGACAGTTTTCATTCAGATTAAACATTACTCTACAAGATGTCACACAAGTAGATTTACAGATAGATAGAGGTTTGCTTCTATGAAAAAGCGTTTACAGCCAGATAGGGACACTGATGTGCAATCCGTATGTGCTGGGCACAGAACACAGGGAGCAAAGGGGTGAAAGTCCTGGCAATAAAACACTGAAAAGGTCTCAAGTGGTGAACAGACCCTTGCCTGTGCTATCCTAGATGGATATGATTTGCAGAGGGAAAAAAAAAACTCTTTAGCTGATCTAAACTATGACAAGAGTCAAAAGTATCCTCATTCATTTTAGACTGATGACAACGCAGAAGAAACGCTCAAATAAAGCCATCACCACTCTACGCTTACCCTGTAACACTGTGCCAGTCTGACTCTCGCCCCCAACCTTTATGCACTAACAGTTTTAAGAACAGACTCTGTGTAAGGAAATTAGGTCCTCGAGTTTGACACTTTGAATCTGGTACATCAGGAACAATCGTTACGTTTTAACAAGTGAGGTTATTCCTTGAAAAGTTTTATTACTCTGAACTTGGAAGAATTAAAGGCTTCTGCTACTGATTTTCTGTCATCCAAACAGAGAAGGGCTGCAACTGCTTTTGCAGTATTTATGACTACACCATGTAAGAGAATCTCCCACTTCTATTTCTGTTATCCTCCGATTCTTTAAGACTACAGTTACCGTCAGCAAGAGGCAGACTTTAGTTATCTCAGTGAGCTAAAAAAAATAAGAAAAGAATATATTCCACATTTCATGTCTGATAGAGAAACACTTTCAAATCTAGCAAAAGTGAGGAAAATTTATCACTCCCAGGCAAAGTATATGACGTGTAAAATTACTCATGCTATTTCGGAACCTTACTACAAAGAAAATCTCAAGTGACTGTACACTTCTATTAATCAAATAGGACATGCTCAAAGACAGATGGGTCTGTTCCATGCAGCCATATTTGTGTGCCTTTTTTCTTTCTCCTAATAAATAAGCAAGTTTATGAGAATATTTATAAAATATCAGGAAAGTAATAGAACTTTAATTTTCTTTCTTCTTCTTTTCTTAAGGAAGTATTTAAAATATGTAAAGAAAATAGAAGAACCACAATGGGTAGTTTTCTTATTTCCCAAAACTTTCTTGTACCAGCTGGAGAAGTATGTCAGTACCTAACTAAAACATGAGTTCAAAACTTTACAGAGGAAGCAGCAGATATAGATGTTTCCACAGACACTGTCGTTCCATTTAAGTGTCTTTCCACTTAAGTATTACGTCTTTTTATAAAAGCGGAAGAGAATATATATATTCTCTCTTCAGCTAAATTTCCTGATAAACACATTTAGGATCTTAGTAAGTATTCTACATAATTTTCTTTAGTGCTTTCCAATTATATTTTGTTCTGTTTAGATCTTCTGAAATCATCCAGTATACAAAGCTATCAGAAACTATGGTATTTGCTATGTCTACTACTACTAAATTACTATTTTTCTTCTGTTTGGTTTTTYTTGAGTTGAGTTGACATATACATATACATATAAAAATAAAATGTGTATATATGTATATATGTGTATATCTGTGTGTGCATGTTTGTGTGTGTGTAAAAGGCCATTTTTTTAAGAATTTTTGCTTTGAATATAACAATGTCAATTGCATGACTTTCCATATCATGTCATCTGTGTGTCCAGTAGCCTGAATGCATTTATTTTCMTGGATCCCTTCTGAAATAGAGAGGTTTTATCAACCTCTATTTTACAGGAGAAGCTGAGACTGAATTATATCAGGCAATGCCATGAAGCTTGGAAGCCTGCAACTGTACCAAAATCCTAATCCCATATTTGAAGTGGCAGCTCATCATTTTAGCTCCCACTATATTCTTTAGTGATAAGATTTCTAAGTGATAAGGAGTTCTTTTACTATAGCAGATCCAGCTCCCAGGGACTATTTCTGTTCTGTGACCTACTATCCTCTGCTGCAGTGTCTTCGTCCCTCAGTCATGCAAAAGCATATATCCATGCACTTGGATTTTCTGAAAAAGATAGCAGCACAATAGGCAGTGTAGATGCATAGGCACATGGAGAGCACAGGTGRGAGAACCATTTGAATACCCAAGTCTTTACCGGACTATTCCTGGATGAACGAAATGGTCCTCATTTTGCTAAACCTAGATGTCATCAGTGTCTGTATCTAGTGTTGCTTTCATGGAACTGATGCATGGGTAAACTAGATTTGAATCTGTTCTGGCTTTTAGTTCCCACACTGTTCCTTTCTAGGAACACAACTATAAGTAGCCTGCCTAATTTTCACCACACCTTTCACTCAGTGATTGTTCAAAGTGGAGCATGGCTGGAAATGAGAGTCCCCCATATCACTGTTCCCTAGAAGATTACCTAAGAAGACCATTAACAACTTGCCTCACACCAAAACAATCATGACCGTGTGCAAACATACTTTACATACAGTGCACTGCTTAAATATTGTTTCTGTTGCTACCATATTTGAGCATGCTTTAACCTTGATTGGATGACAGAATTATCTGCTTACATGTGAATTTGGGAGCAAGCCAAATTCAACATGATTCATGCCATGAAGAATCTCACTGACTTCACCTCACTTCTGTGCTTGTGTGTTTATGTGGTAGCTGTGGGTGCTACGAGACTAAAGATCTATTTTTATTGCTTGTAACTGTGCAGCTTATCAAGAAAGGGATAGAGCTGATGAGTGACTAAGGTAGACATTGGAAATTTCTTCACCTAGAAGTCTCCAAAGGCCATTTTRAGTTTCTTTTTATGAAAAATTGTCAGCTACCAACTGTCAGGAATGCAGGAAAAAGTAGGGTGACTTTTTGTGAACTGGAAAAAAAGGAGTTGTTAGCAACATATGAAATTCTCCTTTTTCTTTCTTGGCATGCTGTAGTGTCATGGATGGACAGAACTAAGAGGCCAGTCACTGAGCTCTACCAGGGATTTGTGCCTGCAACACACACTCCAGCATTTAATRGAAGCTGTCTGAGATAATTTTTTAGTACACCATGGCAAAGGCGGCAGCTACATTTCCCTGGCTCCCAGCTGAGAAGAAATCCATTCCTCTCATGTAAAATCAGACTCCACATAATATGGGTAACACTACATTAACCATGACTTAAAAATCCATGCCKCCATCATTCTGTTTCCGCCAGGACTGGGCTAAATGTAGTGGCTGTCAATTATTCAGCCGTGCTTTTGATTTCATCTCCTGCATTCCTTCATCTTTGGATAGATTTCTAAGCCCACTCCAAAAAGATTTTTGAAAAATGGACTTCCAGTTTCTACTATGACACCTAACTGTACGGTCTTTTAATACTCTTGACTATTCCTTAAACTTCTGTCTTCTACCGTTTTCTTCCAGCTGCCTTTGTGATGCTTTCTTTCACTGGTCTTGACTTCAAGACAATCTTGTTTAGGCGTAATAAGTCATGAGTTCCACCATCATGACAACAACAAGGAGTTGGCCTATCTTAGGCTAGTATGGACAGGTAGATGAAGACCTGTCAGACTATTCTGTGACTATCTCATAGCTAGAGAGAGACTGTTTGACCTGTTTGCTGAACGCAGGCCATGTCTGTCTTCACATCCCAGTGAGTCTCTTTTGGGAGGTCTTACATAGCTGTAGAAGTTGTGTGCTTTCCACTTTCCCCAGAAGYACACTGCTTGCATAACTTAGCAATCAGGTACCTGGACGATTGCTGGTGATCTAGTCCCCCACAGGACCTAGAGCAGAAGGGTCTGGAACAAATTCACATAGACTTCCAGGACAGCACTAAATAACTCTGCCGTATGGCCACAGTGCTGTGCACTTTAAATGTCTCTTTACTGAAGGATGGGTGAATAGGAGTATGTCTCAAAGCCAAACTCATGCTTCTTTCTCTTCATTTCTTCACATTCAACTGCTCTGCTTCCAAATGTATAGTAGTATGAGAGACAGGTTACAGAATAAATACAGCTAGCCAAARAAGCTGGCTTCCCAGTTTGTGGGAAAATTAGTGTTCTTGAAATTGGTTCCAGCCCAAATAAGACAGAAAACAAAAGGAAAAATAAATGCAATAGACGCAAAAATCCTGAAAAGCTGGAAGCTCTCTGGATCTTTTTGCGACTCAGCAAAACTGACAAAAATATAAGTTTCTTGGGACAGCYGCAGGGGTCACCCAAGGATCCTGGTCCTAGAGAAGACTTGTTAACAGGCCACCCATGGCCAGGGCCTTAGAGYTCCCCCCACCCCCGGCTCCAGAGGTCCTGCCAAACCTAGCCGTGAGGCAAAACTTTCTTGCTTCCTCACAAAATTTCCAACCAGCAATAACAACAGCACTTGCGACAGCACGCCCCAGCCTTGGAGAGCAGACACACTCACTCAACGGAAAGAGGAGTAACTGGTGCTTGCTGTTGCCACACAGGCTAGTCCAGCCTTACCGTAGCAGTGACTTTGTCTGTGCTGCACTTGCATTTTGTTAAGTTGTGAATCATTTCAGAATTAATGTTGCTTTAGACTCACACTTACTACCTTTCTTTTTGCAACATTTAGAGCCTTTTAACACAATATTTAACAGACTGGTTAATGAATGAGATTTTTATTGCTAATCTTGGTGACTAAGACTAAATCTGGTTATCCTTGCATAGTTAGAGCCCACCGAATCTCCATTATGAATGCTAATGGAAAACCCCATTGGATTATAGTTTGACGTCAAATCTGGCACAGCAGAGTCTATAGTTTGCCTGCAGACATCTGACTCACAGTGCTAGCAGAGACTTGGAAACTTCCAGGGAATCTTTCCTCTATTTAAACCAATATAATTCCCTGGGAAAGAACACATCTGAGAACAAACTTGTTTAAAGAACATTTTTTTTTGTGATCCCATTTGAAAAGGAACTGGCCTTCTCTTRAGCAGCTAGCGGGGAATTCCCTTTGAGTATTCATGGAGAATGAAAATGAGCACTGTGGGGTTTTTTTCTGTTACTCTAGTAGGTGGTTTCCTATAGACAGGAATTAACAACCTGTATTTAAGAATTATGGTGATTAACTGTAATCCTTTTTTTTTGTTTTGTTTAACAGGAAATGGTAAATGTTTCCAGAGTTTGTTTATTTTCTGATACTTTTTCATGGCCTCAGTGGATGCGTTTTATATATATTTATATATATTATATATATATATATATATATATAAAAATACACACACATACAAATTGTATGTAGGTATATCTGCAGTTTTTGTGTTATGAAATAAAAGGTAGTTTTGACCTTAAACAGATTGTGCTTGCCTTCAGGAGAAGTTGTCAGAGCCCAGGTTAGCATGTTACATTTTAAGAAAATCCCTACAGCATGAGAGGAAGACATGCTCCTCCATTTTTAGATCTAATCTCAGATCTAACTTTGAGTCAGGTGAAATATTTAACCTCAAATTTGTAAATTTTCTGTCCACCTARAAAGCTGTAAAAGAGATAAATGATTTTTGCTTTCCCCAGTGTTGCCAGCAGCCTGTGTAATCAAGGGTCTGCACGACCTGGCAGCTAGTAGAAGACAGGGCTGGGAAGAGATGTAACGTTACCAGAACACTGTTTACCTGCATTACAGCTCAGATTGTCTGGCCCTACCCATGATGGCCTTAGTCTTTGCTCTGGCTCTGTGCAACTCCTTCCTAAACCCGAGATCCACTCCACTTAAATCAGTAAGAGCTACAAACCAGCTGAAAGGTCAGACAACATAGGCTGGGCCTACGGTCTCATGTCAGCCACTGCGACATCTGTGATTTGTTATCCAAATGTAGGTCAAAACACCTGGGAAGCAAGATAAGGAATTTGCATTGTGGAGATAATGATCCCAGATGTCTCAAAAATGAGTGTTTCTGCTTCTACAAAAGTGCTTTGCTCTCTTCTTTGGGACGAGGCTCTGATTTTTACTTACTTTCCAGTCACTGGTATCTGCATTTTTTATACTCCATCTGAAGCACTGGCCTCAAGGATCAACTCTTTAAACTCATACACTTGGATTTTTCCTGGCCTGAGGAGGAATGAAAAAAATATTCTTGCATAACTTCAGAGAGCCAATGAATATCTGTGACCAGTGCCAAGTCATATAAAGTTGTCAATAATTTGCCCTGTAGAAGATTGGGCTTCCTTTTTTAAAAGATGCAGTATGACATTGTACCTAAAAGAACAAAAAAATCAAGGCAATAAATTGTTGACATATCAAATAGGTTTTTCAAATTTTGGCTTTACAGAATATTCACAATTCCTCATTCACATTCTGTAACTCATCATTCCAATCAGAACCAAAACCTCAGTAGATAGAATGAATTCTAAATAGAGATTGAAGCTTGCTGATGATACGACTTTAAATTGCACTGTGAAGACACTAAATTTTTATTATATATCTATTTATTATACATCTTAAGTAGTTTTAAACAGTTTTAGAACTCAGTCTTCTGAAACTGTTATAAAATTTTGGTACAGGTACATTGTTTTCCCAAAAGGTGAGTCTTCCAATGAGTCATGAAAAAAATATGTACATCCCACTGTGGAAAAAAAGAGTTATGTGCTAATTAAAGGTGGAAGCCAGAACAGAATATATCATACATAAGGTTTGTCTGGTATATATGCTTTTTTCCTTACGTCAGGTATAGAACTCATACTTTTGTTCATACTTTATTTAGTCATGTCGTTATTGACTAATTGGAATTTGCCTAAATAAGGCTCTATGGATACATCTAGGAATTCTTAACAAGCCTTTTTATGTTTCTCTACATTAGTAACTATCCTGGAAACTATTGTTTGTTTCCACAAACAAAATACTAATTTGTCATCTCCATAGGAAAAAAACCTCTAGAACCATTTCACAAGCAAAGAGCATTTCCTCATATTTTATTYTATTCTATTCTATTCTATTCTATTGTACTTAATTTTACTTTACTTTATTCTACTTTACTGTATGCTATTTTACTTCATTTTATTTCATTTATTGCTGAAGATATAAAGTTATCTGTTTTCCCTTAAGTCCCTTGCAAACTAGAGGTTCATATGGTAAACCCTTATCACTTAAATGACTGAGTTAGGTTTATATCTCACTTCAAAAAGAAAAAAAGAAAAAGAAAACCAACTTATTTCCCCGTCACCCTCAAAAATAATCCACCCCCTCAAAATATATATACAGGTATAAGCTTTAATTCTTGATTCTTTTACGTCTTGACAGCCTTATAGTTTCCCCTTGTTCTGAATTAAAATTAATTACTTGGTTGAATCTTAATTCAACCTTTTATCCCTGTCACTACCATGGACAATTTATTTAAAACAAGCTCTTCTGAACAGAGACTTCATAACCTTCAATTAGCTTTAAGTGTATTCACATTCAATTAAGACTTCATTTTAACTATTGAAGTCATATGGTTACCAAGCACATAAACAAGACAATCTCACACACAGAGCTAAGTATTGATTTCATTAGATCACAAATCCCTGTGCAGAAACTATCCTGTGAGGTGGGCACTGGGATTTAAATACTCTCAGTGCTYGGGCAGCGTAGAATGCAGTTGAGCAGTCACTCTGCATTCTTTAGGATGGAGAACAGTCATACTCGTGGCTATCTTGAATGCCTAGCCCAAACTACACTAATTATACAGAATCTGCTTGCACCCACTTCCATTTCTTCTGCAAATATGGTGGTCATCCTATAAATTATATCAGTGTTTTATTTTCATTTTCAAAGTTATTTCCACGGCATAAAATATACAATGAGAAGAAAACTGGATGGGGATGCAAGAGTGGCTCTTCATGTTATCTCACAATTTAGGTGTGTCARTATCAGTATAACATACATTGACTCACATTCTTCTGACTTGCCCATTGAAAAGAGTAGATTCCCCTGTTTGGTAGCAGAAATACTCCCCCACTCTTTGTAGCCATCAACTCTTGGAAGTTCATCCAGCTCTTAGTATTCCTTTCCAAGACTCCTAACCCCTTGTTTAGCATTGCATAATTGTGCAAATGCATTATGGAAGGAGATTGCACTTGGAAGCCCTGAATTCCAAGAATCACTGCAAAGAATGAGTTATCTGGCCAAGTATTATCAAGTCCTATTTGCCCGTGAGATCACTTAATTATGTCCATGTCACAGTTTTTTCTTCTTCTCTCTCCAGGTCCCAGTCATTGACCACAGTATTTCATCACAGGCAAACATGCTTTGCATCTCTTACAACCAAGGCAGACTCAAAGTACCTGTAAAGGGCTGATCTGAGCATTTCAACATACTAGATCAGACTGCTGCAACCTAATCTTTGTAAATCTTTACACAGCATTGGACTGAGCTCTAGGTCTCTGGAAGTCACACAGAATTATACTCTCCTAATATACAAGTTTTCTATTCATTTTCTATTATATATAGCTTATGAATAGCACAGAATGATCTAATTAGTTTGCCTTCATGGAAGTCTGCCAGGAATCAGAAATGATTTTTTTTTTTGTCAAAGATTGCATAATTAAAACAATGCCATTTTCTATGAAGTATCATTTAAACTTCAGTACAACAAGAGATAAAAGCTTTTTACTAGCTTTAGTAGAACCTTTCTTATTTTTTTCACTAATATGTCCTCTCTATTAGTGTATAATCCACATAGACATCTATAATTATTAGMAATTATCACTCTAGAGCTTAATTTATAAAGCAGAATAGTACCCTCAAGACCTATGACATCTCTCAGTGGGCCTGTAATGCTAGCAAAGAGGCAGAGCAGAGGAATGGAGGATTGGAATTAGAGTACTGAAAAGTAAAGAGATAAAAAAGTATTTGGGAGTTGGGTCACAGGAGAAATCAGAATGAAACAAAGTTGGAATGATGATGGCTCAGTTAGGGTAGAAATCCTTCTCACCCTATTATCCTATTCAGCATAATGATCAAAGAAAGGAGTGAGGGAACTCAGGAGGGACAGGAAAAGGGCACARGGAAATGGAGAAAGAATTCCTTTATGTGTTGAGAGAAGAGATTTTTAAGGAAACCAGATTTAACAATGACCTTCTGATGGAAGTGTTTACAGATAAGGAATTTAAATTCAACAGGAATGTTTTTTTGTTTCATCATCTACAATTTTCAAAAATTTAAATAAATAAATAGGAAATGGCAGTCAAACAGTGTATTTCTACAAGAGTATATAAGTCTTACAGTTTCATATGTTGAACTTTTTGCTATTCCAGGTTGAACGCTTGTTGAGTCATACATGGAACCAAGCTCAGCTTTTATGCTACTTCATTCATAATTYTTGTTCATTTCATAAACTGTGCCAAGTTTTGGCAGAACAGAAAGTGTTCTTCTGGAAAACCCCTGAGATGATAGAAACCCAAGTAGTCTTCCTTCTCTGAATGAGTAACTTTTCTTCCCATTTTTTTTCTGAAAGTGTTTTCTCCCAAGTTACTCAGAGCAAGCCACATCCTTTCACCAGTACATGAGGATATAATGTGACAAGACACAATGTTGTCTTCCTAGAGTAAAATGATGAAACTGCCTARGGTGTTTCAGTTCCTGATCCAAATTTAAGCTGGCTGATCACCTCAAATGCTTGCAGAGGTTGTTATGATAATGATTCTAAGCAATCATTAAGCCTGATCAAAAATTTTACCCCTTTTACTGAGTATTGCCAAACAACAGTCAAATAGATTTACAAGAAATATAAAATGTTTGACTGCCATTTCTTTATGTGTACAAAATACAGGACCCTGATCATTTGAAAGCATAAGACCTAACAGATAATCCAGTCATGAATAAAATAAACAAATAGTATCCACATTATCTCCAAAACTGTCAGACTAAAGACAGCAATCTGAAAATTCAGTACCGCTACAAGTATATGGCCAGGTTGAAAGCACATAATATCCTCTATCTGAACTCTATTAAGAAAAAGCCAGGACTACAACCTCTTTCATACAGTTTCTATCTATCAAGATCAACARACCGGCAAATAAAGGCCCAAGTCCATACTAAATTTGTTGAATGAAATCTTTATGATTGTAGAGGATGAATATCATGAACATTAACCAAAAATGCAAATATGCTGTAARAGAAGAATTGGGAGCAGAGCTGAAGAGCCAGGAGATACRTTRGGCAGAACCACTTAAACRTTTCCTTCTCAAAAACTTRAAGAAAGAAGGGAAASRAAGAAGAAAGAAGGAATAACATCAGCAATGATTTAAGTTTTGCATTTATATTGAGAATGATTTTTTTTCAGTTCTGCCATGTTGTGTGTTCCTTTTCTCTAAGCTAGACGAAATTCAGTGTGGATGGGAGAGCTAACCTCCATTTTTTTCTCTCTTGCCATAAAGGTTTTCTCAGTTCTCCTAGTAAGTGTGTACCTATACAAGCAGCCCTCTAAAGAAACTGATCTCTSCTCTCAACATACATCAGAAATCACAGTCCATACAGCAGCACAGAAAGCATAGGGTTTTTTTGTTTGTTTTTTTGTTTTTTTTTTTTAATCCTGTTTTGTTGGTCTGGTGACATGGGAGCATCTCTGGCTTGCCTTGGCCATGAGCTGAGCACAACGTGAGCGGGGCTTGCACATAGTGAGATGTGGTTGGCAGGGCAATACGAGTAAGGAGCCTTGTTCCCCTCAACAGGGGAAAAATACCTGAAACTGCTGGGAAGGTATATATACTGCGATAGCACCATGGGCTGGTGTGAGGTGTTGACCTTCATCAGTGGAGGTAGGACATGGCCATATGGTGCTTGGCATGGCAAGGGAGTCGAGCTGCACCCAAACCCACTGCGGGGACCAGTCAGGACGAGCACCATGTTCTCCCAGCCACAACTGCCCCGAGTCAGCAGGGTTGCTTCAAACRCAGGGAGCTTAGCAGCGCCCCATTGCCTACTGCTCCTATTCCTGYGGGACACCTGGGCAAGGAGAGAGGCTGTGGGAAAGCTTGCATCCCTCTGAGCTGGCATGGGTGGAGGGAGAACGGCAGAAGGAATCGAACAAGCTCACTGCAGGGGTGTGTATCCTTTAAAGTAAGGTAARTGGGGAAGAAGTGACAATTTAACAGGGAAGAAAGTTGAATGCTTTCCCTGACATACTGTGCAGCTTGACCACCTATGCCATTATGGAAGGAAGATGAAGAGGACAGAGTTGAGGCCTGGTGAGTACACTAACCACTTCCACTCTCCAGCTCCACTCATTCAAAAAAAAACCTGCCTGGGAATCTGTTAATAATAGACTTAAATATTTACTTTACCTGTTAGCAAAGCCTCCTCCCAAACCTAACAGTAAAATAACCTGAACCTATTAACTGCTCCCAAGCATAGTTACTGGAGTTAGTACAGTGTCTTTTTACAGAACGCTGWTGAAAAACCTTATTGCCTGCATATTTAATTCCACCAGTCAAGTCTATCATTTTCATAAAACTATTCTTTAAGCYATCAAGACACTGTGGGGAAGCTTATAACACTCTGATATAACATAAGGTATTGGGGACTACATTCTTTTTAAGAACTTTGCTAACATTAACAAAACAGCWCATAAAATTGTCTGTGTACATCCAACTGTGTATTTCCACTGTAGGACAAATATCCAGGCTGAAGAAGTGATGTGAATTGAAGTGAGAGAGAGAGAAAGAGAGCAAGAAAGGGTTACATGGCAACTGGGRAAAAAAATGGCTTCCTTAGCTTTTCATTTACAGAACTTATTTCTCAAAAAAAGCCAAAGGTGCAGCATTTGTCCTCACTTTCAGAGAATTTTTGTGTTTTCAAGAGTGGGAGGAGGGCAGCTGGGTGAGCTGGATGCCTCTGAAATACACTTCTACTATAATTGTTTTTCCATTCCATTGTTTTCTTTCAAGGAAGAAAAAAAAAGCAGGCATAAAGTTTTCTACATAGTTAATCTCTGTGCCATATTGAAGGATAAAATGTTTAATATAGCTGTTAATAGAATAGAATGGATTTGGGGGCATATTTTATGGTGGAAATGCCAATATTTAGGATAATTGTTGTTTGCATTGTTCCAGACATTGGATGTGTTGCACAGGAAAGACAAATGTGCTTTAATGGTTAACTCAAATCACACCAAGGTTTAAACTACAAATCTCACCTTTCTGATATACAAAAGACAGGAGGATTTTTGTATGATCCATGAGTGCCACCTGGTGACCATTTTCTACTGTCTGACGGTTTCAAATAACTTATTTCCAGCGCCCTCTTTGAAAGCTTTTCAGAACTGGAATTTCAATGAATTTAACCAACATGTAATACTAACTGGAAGCTACTCTGTTAATCAATGCCAGAGAAGTAAATTTAATCCAGAGTTCAACATATTACAATTGCCAGCTAAAATCTTTTAATAAGAAAAATGATATATACTTCACTTTTAAGGAAACTGTTCCTTATGGACAGTTTACTGCTCTATGTACTATCACAGAAACACAAATGGGATGACAGGTTTCTTTGGTAAAGCAGAAGCCAAACTAGTCTCAATCAAAGGAAGAATTTAGCAGAAAGTCTTTAAAATGACCTCAGGAGAAGGCAATAAAATCTCATACGAATCTGAACGAGTTGTAGGCTCCCTCACCCCTGACATCCATACCATATTTTTCTACAAAAGGCTTTTACATGGAAACATCTGTATCACTTATGCCAATATTATTTCTGGGAGGCATATCAAATTATTTTRTTATTGCTATCATGTCACTTCACTACCTGTCTTTTTGTGAATGTAGATTACCATTGAACCTAATGGGCCACATTGAAGGTTAATGCATGGACTTCACATAGTTTTGCARCTGTGGATATTGTGTATCATCTGGTGCATTTGTCCAACCGTTGAGGACACTTTTCCTGCTGTGGACGTTGGTGTGTGTTAGAGAGCACYGTAGGACGTTTATCCTTAATTATTCTGCTTTCAACTACACCTATGTCTCCCAAGCAGGGGCCTAATTCACCCGGGTAATGAAAGACCATTTGTCTGTTCCCTGTGGTTCCCTTCTCCAGCCCCCTTCTCTAGCACCAGCAAAGCATGGAAAAGAGGGGGAGGAATGCCCTGGGAGCCCTGTGGCAGCAGGAAGGTGGCAGGAGATGGGGGCAAAAGCAGGGCCAAAGTGTCCCCCCATGGCTATAATGCAGCAACACCATGGGCGCTGATGCTGGGGCTCGTGCGCCCTGCTCCCATGGCCATCACCGAGGGGCTAAGGCTCTGGTCCACACACGCACCAGTGCTGCATYTGCCTCATTTCTGTAGATACAGCAGAGCTGAACGAAGCAAAGTCCCTGTCCCAGGCATTTCACAGCTGAGAACATGGCAAGAAATAGCCAAACACACAAGCTGCTCCCAGGAAGCACGCTAAACCTTGGGCAAATTAATAGCAATAAATAACTGTGATCTTCTGTTCAAGGCCTTCTCCGAATTGTGGCTCAAATCAAACCTGGATGTAATAGCTTTTGTTAATCTTTAGAGGAAAGTTATTTGCCTTTAGCAGGTGTGGCAATATTGGTTTAATGAAAACAAAAACACTGCTGAGAGCTAAACAGCACAATAATGAGTAAGAAGTAGTATTATATTATATAGGTCTACAATTTACCTGTAAACATGCATTTCCATGTCAGATACATTTCTAAGAATGTAGTACACAGTGCTGTTTTCCATTTTTTTATTGTTTTGTTAATAGTAGTCTATGAATTACTTCATTAATATAAAAGGACAAAATAGCCCAGAAGAAATAGAAAAATTCACTTTTCATTGTAGCAGTTTTGCATTTGGCAATGAAATTAGTTTTTATCTTTTAGTTTTTCAAGTCTGTAATCAACAGACTAGTTTCAACAGAGAGAAAACAGTAGCATTTCTTTCCATCTTACTGCTCTCTTGCTTGACTACAGATCATTTCTCTTAAGAATGAATCCAATTCATTCCCACTTTTCCCCTCATCCAACCTGACTTCTACCACCCATTTGGCTTTCCCAGCCTTTCTTCTGTAAAGAAAAGATTCTGCCGCATGAAGTCCAGTAAGAAGTGCTTTTGCTGTTTATTAAATATTAGCAAAGATTTTGGAAGGAATATTGTTCTAGGGTACCTTGCACAGTGTCAGAACTCTGAATTCAAAAGCAGGACAGTAAGCCATCTGTGCAAAAAAAATAAAATAAAAAAGCTGCTTTCTTTTTTTCCCCAGGAGCAATTTGAAACAGGAAAGTTGCACTCAAGTTTCATTTCAGAATGCTATAGCATAAGGCTTTCATTTTCTTTGCTTGTGAGAGAAAAGGTGAGAAAATGTTGGAACTATRTGAAGAGAAGAATAAAACTCTCATCAAATGGAAAGAAGCAAAAGAGTAGGAAGGGAAGGAAGATCCCATTAAGGCAGTGAGAAGAGGATAAAAAGTGGCAATGACTCAAGTTTCCTTTCTAAAAAAATAGAACAGCTGAGGGCAGATATGGTGAGAAAGCTGTTAGAAAAAAACTGTTACATCGAGCAAGGTATACTATTCAGAATCCAGAGACCCTCCTCAAACATCAGAGATATTCATCAGCAAATATAAGTTTAAAAGCTGTGTGTCATCTAACAGCTTAAACATGGAGGTGGAGGGGTCCACTCTCATGCAGCATGATTTAACGTTATTTGAGTTGACCTGTTTCCTTTGGTTTCCCTTTTAAGGAAAGCTTGAATTCTGCAGAAAGCAAGAGGATTTAACTCCATATTCTGTCAGGAACCTGCTTTGTGTCCCTGATCATATATTTCTAGCTTTCTTTGCCTTTGTTTACTTYTTCTCATTTTCTTGGCTTTAGTCCAAGCCCAAAGGACTGGGAGAGTAATCGATATCTTCAATATCAAACTGAGAAATCTGGGGAGAGAACGAAAGCGGAAATCAGTCTGGATTACATGCAATTTACTTTATTGTTTTATTACTGTTTTTTCTTAGGCAATAGAAAAACCATGAAGAAAAATCATTTCAGATGTGAAGTTTGACTCAGCGGAGATATTTTATTCAAATATTGTAAGAAAAGCACAAGAAATGAGTGGTATGATTAGCACAACTTGACCTCAATCCTGTATCTGATGCTTTCCCCCAAATCAGAATATTTGAGCACTCAACTAGATTGTGGGAGTACCAGGTCCAAGTCCCYCTGCTGTTTGAAAGCATCTGCAACATCTCACACCCGTGAGCTGCACTGCAGAGCTGTTCACACTACTTTGCTTTCTGACAGTATAAGAAACTTATATAGATCTGGAATTGCTCCAGTACAAAAGACTTCAGGGGCCTCATTACTGAGCTCCACTGGTTTATAATCAGAATGGAAGACTTTAGACCAGTAGTCATTGCTCTGAAGCAGAGGAGATTAGAGATACAGGTGAGTGTCTTGGAGTTGCCTTAGGCTGGAGGCTTAAGGTGGCCCTCCTGCTACCTACTCCTTTGATGAACTATTTAAAATCGCTCAAATAGGTGGAAGATGACTCTCAATATAATGGCAAGAACACACAGCTTTCAGCTGCTGCTTAACTACTTTTAGAAAATGGAAAGACAACTCACTCTGCACTCATGGTCCTACCAGATAGCTTGAAATTTAAGTTGCTTTCTAAGAAAGTAGGGGAAAAGAGTTCATCCCAATTTCCCAAATTTTAGGTGGAGTTCTGTCAAACAGCTAAGGTATAATGGCACCTTGTCCTCCTTCCTCATAAATTTGTCACTCCAAATATTTTTCCAGCCAAAATTACTCAGTAAATTCGGTACAGATTCACAAGCAGTAAAAGTATGAGAAAAAAAAATATTTTCTAATTTGTAGTTTAAAAATATAATTTCAAGCTTCCTAGGAACAGCTCATTTTTATGGAGGTGCAATGATCTTATTTTATTTATATAAATAAGTAAATAAATAGATAGATAACAGGCTACCCTGAGATGGGTAAATGCTTGTGTAGCCTGAAGGTGTAAGAATGGTTTTCTACTAGATCATAAGCCAAGGCACCTCCTTCCTGGACAGAGAAGCACCAATTAGTTATAGCAAATTTACCTCTGAAAATATGCATACAGTAGAAGAAATGTGGAAAAGGACATGTAAAGTACTGAAGTCTTTGACTTCATTTTCTGTGCTAAGAATTCTTACAGAAGATGAAGAGGACAAGTATTTTGCTCAAAAACCATTGCTGTTAGGGCTCATCCTTAACACAACATAAGCAACAGCATCATGTGCATCTATAGCTTTCTATTTCCTGTTTTTGTCTGTTCGGAAACAAACCTGTTACCTGTTTCAAAATCAGTCCTGTTCCACTGTGAAAGTATTTCCTTGTAGGACTCGACAAGCTGCTACCCTGCAGTAAAGTATCCTGCGGGGGGGGAAAAAAAAAAGACAAGTGAACACGTAACAAATGCATCTGCTTTTAGAGACCTCACTAATACAACTCAGTATTAGCTTTCAAAAGCTGGCATCATACTTCCTGAAAATGTTGGTGTGAGAAAACCTAACTAATTTTGTCTCATCTGCGCTATACATGCAACAACAGCTTTTCCCAAGCTATGTGTTTGAGTGACTGAACTAAATAAACAAAAGAGCAGTTACTTAGAGTGATTTTCAGGCATGCATGAAATATAGTTCAGCACTAAATAGTGTTTAATTGATGCACTCAATTCATACACAACAAATCATTCTTTATGTGTTTGCTACCTGTGCAAGGTATCGCGGTCACAATCACTGTAACTAAAAAGACACTCACTGATATATGGTGTGCTTAACTTCCTCAGTCACCCAAATCATCCTCGACTGCAGTGTAGCTGGTCTTTCTGGAACCAGAGGGAGAGGCAAAGCTTTTCTGTTGAGTCTTTTTTCTCCCAACATTATTACTGCTGTAATATAGCAATCTCCAAAATGCAAAGTCTGCACTCTATCCTTTGAGACTCAGCAGATGTCTTTAAAATGCTTAGTCTATTAAAGCTTATAATGCATGATTAATGATCTGAGGGCTGCTGATCTGAGGTGAAAGACTCAGCAGAATTTGCCCAATAGCTTTTTGCAGATTTATATGCTCTACATTAGAAACCAGATCTATCAGTGTAATTATTTCAAAAAAGCTCTGTTGCAATGCATGTGATTCCTTTTAATGATCAAAAAACCCCCAAAGCCTCAAACATAAAAAAGGTACTCAACAAACAAAGGTGAAATGCTCTGTAGTTTTCCTTTTGCTCTATAGTTCTAGCTTCTGGTTTTTCTTTTTTCCATAGCGCTGCAGCAAGAAATCTGCCTATTTGTTTATTTTTGTAAGACCAAATTACAGTTTTATCCAATTTTAAGAGCTTCTTACTCAGATTAAAAAGCCTGAACTTTCTACAGACTTATCACTGTAGCCAAAAGCATGAGCTTTCATCATGGGCATTCCCAATTTAAAAACAAGCACTCTGCACAGTATTAATATGCGTGATAAAAACACCACTTCGTTCAACTTACAAAGAATATTTAGAGAAAGAATACATCCATTTTGTATTCCTTTTCATTTTTGTGAGTAAAGGGGTGTCTTTAGAAATAAATATGTATTTCTTGGGACAAATAGTACACTCAGAAATAATATATAGATGGAGATAGGCACTGCTTTTCACAGGGAACTCTGAAATTTATGACTTCGGGGATGCAGTTGAGCCACACTTTTAGATATTCTTAGAGTTATTTATATACATACATCTAGAATACTTGAACTTACAGTCTTTATCTCTCCAGCTGAGAACACCTCAGAGGCTGTGTAAGAACAAGAAGAGACATTAATTTCCCCAAAGGCATTACCATCCAAATAATCAATATCTACACACACACAGAAAAAAGAAGAAGAAGAAGAAGAAGAAGAAGAAGAAGAAGAAGAAATGAGCTGCCTAAGGCTACAACACAAGCTCATGTTACACTCAGTAGCCCGGACCACTGGCTTTCATGACAACCTGTCAACTGGCAGAAAACAGCTAGCTGAATAAGAAATAGTATAATACAAATAAAAGCTAAAAAAAATATAGTATATACAGACAACAACTAAATCAGACATTTAAAGAAAAAACATTTGGGTTGTAGGCCCATTCATGCTTATATCATTGTTATTTGTGTTATGATGCTCCCCAAAGGCCTGTGAGCCAGACTGGATGGGACAGTACACAAAACATTCCCTTTCCCGTAATAATGTGAGCTGAATGTAGCAGTCACCAGGAATTTGTGGTTGATTCATTGTTTTTATTTTTCTCTCTTCATTCTCTCTTTGAAAAAGGTATTGCTTTTTTATTATTTATTTTTTCCATTCCTGATAAGTGATAAAGGTACCTAGAGCTTTCAATTAGAGCAATATTTTGTGTTCTCAAGTTCACAAAGCAAACAGATATTCAATAAGGGCTAACTATGGTACACCAAAAAAAAAGTACATGAAAGAGAAGCCTCTTAAACCATCTTATACTAACCTAATGATAATGGTAATATATATATTATTGAGAAGACTGCAATGCTACTACTTTCTGAAGAGAACTGCTTGGTTCCTACCAGCTCTCTTTGCAAAGCTATTGTTCTCATTCCTAAATGCCAGTAAGTAAATTACAAATAAGATGGAGGTAGAAACATGCAACACAGGAAGTATTTTATATTCCTTTTTTGTGGTAACCTGCTTACGAGGGTCATAGGAGTGTCCTCCCAATTCTCTCCCCACAGGGTCTTTTGTCTGAGGCCTAAGCAGCCCCTGTGTCGACACCTTACAACCTGTCCGCAAAGCAACACATTCAGCATGTCCTGCAGAGAGATTTATTGATCCTGACCACTCTGAAGTCTCTTCCATGCATTAATAAAATCCAGATAGAAAGAGTTCATGATCCGAAGATCTCAGAAATAGCTAAAGTGGAACAGGAGACAACTGTAGGGTTCAACTCAGGATAAAGGGGAATAGGAGACATGATTATGAAACTTTTTCTTAGGTTTATCTAAGCTTGTCCTGAACAGTATTTAAACTGTCTCAAGCATACATGGTAGAGGACTGACACTCTAAATAAATAACAGTAAGTTAACTAAATATATAATCATCACACTATTATGCCACTCAACATCAAAGATTCAAGTTCATACACATTATTTCACAAATCTGAGAACTAATTAATGGGACTTGGGATTGAGCAAGCATCCAAGTTTAGAAGTGGATGGGTAATATTGTCTTTACAACAAACTTGAAAGGAATTGAGAAATTGAAAGCTCTCAGTACCCCTGAGTACTTCTCAAAGCCTTTTGTATTCCAGCAATTATGCAGCCAGTGTAATCATCATCTAGCCCGGTGCAGCCAGCTTGTCCTCCTTCTATTCAATATCTCTCCTTGCTGATTTGAAAAGTAAAAGTAGATTGCTTGACAAACAGCATGAGGTTAAGTCTGTGGTTTTGATTTCTGGCACCTGAACTTCAGTTGCTATCAACTGCTGAGTGGGAATCCAACTTCAGCATTAGACAGCTTTTAATATTCTGGACATCTGCAATGTGGTCATCTTTGGCCTTGTCAAACAGTGCATCCTCTGTTACTGGCAGAAATCGGGGCGGGGAGGGGCTGTCACATGAACATTATTCTCTTGGCAAATGCAATTTATGAAGTTTCTCCTCTCCTCCAGATCCCTCTAGTGTCTGCTCCCTCTTGCCCTCCTGAACTTTCACTGTCCCTCCTAGCAGTCAAGGTCACACTGTCATGCAGACGATTGCTGAAATGATTCAAATTTGGGCGCTGGAGGGAGAGGGGGTAACACAGTGGGAGATAGGGAACAGGGAACAGATTGTTTTGTTCTTTCCAGTTTTGATAATTGCAGTGAATTGGTTTGCAGTGCATCTCCAAAAACAAACAAGCGGGCGGTAAACTACGGTGCAGAACCTGACACAAGCAGCCAGGCTTAACCTTGCAGCTGATAAAGGTCTGTATAATCACACCCCACATTTACGTCAGATGATAGGCACCTTCCAGAGCACCTGCATGTGGGCCCAGTGATTTGGGGGTCTTCAGGATTAATTTCAGCAGGGCTCCAATTTAGGCACAGGAAACTGCTACAGGGACAATTTCTGACAATTAGGATAACATTAATAAAATATGTTCTGACTTCTCAAATAATCAGTATTAAAATCATGTTCATAAAATCTAAAGGCAGTCCTAAATTTGAAAATTCTGATGTTTCGAGCTGTAGACCATTTGTTCATGTATGAAGAAATATTATATGACATAAACAAAACAAAACATCCCTGAGGGTTTTGTTCGGCCACAGAGCCACAGAAAGGAAAATCAAAATATTTTTTTAAAAATGTCAGAGTTTAGAAACTTTTAGGTAAATGAATCAGCTTGCAAACTTTTTTCATGACTGTCATCCATGTTTGATTTTACCCTCTTAAATATTATTTCTGGTTCAAATCTGCCTGACCATAATGTCTTAATCAGACCCAGGCTTGTGTAGATGAGCAGGATAAAAACAGCACAGGCAAACAGCTTCCATGGCCAAGATAACAGCCAGCTGTGAAGCCTTTGGCTTAGGTCTTACCACATTGGATCCGTGCGCTCTTAAACTTCCACAGTCCGGTTGCACCACAATACCACCTCTTTGTTTGATTCCTAAAATGCAGGCTCTTGAGGGCACTTCTCAGAGAAGGGCTAACAGATCAGTGTGGGCAACCAGATCCTGTGCTGCTACCCAGACAGAAGGACTCCTTTTGCCAAATTCCAGCTTTTTGGATGCTAATCAACAGCTCATATAAGCTGTTATGGTCATGTATAATTAAGCCTATATGGTGAGTGTTACAGGAGGTTTTCTTAACCCAAGTCTTCTTTATGATAAACAGCACATGGGAAGGAGATCTAGGTAAAACATGATCGACCTACAGGCTTTCCTTGCTTAGCTTCTCTCATCCCTGCAGACTGTTAAGGTCAGTGGCTCTCAAGTCCACCTCTGGCGTGGAGCCTCTCCTCGGCTTCTGTTTTCTTCCTCTGGGTCACAGAGGAATCCTTCGGCAAGGGAATGATGTCCTTGCCTTCAGCCACAGGGCGGTTTCCCCTCTTCTGCTCTCCTTTCTCTGCAGAGGAGGTCGGAGAAACTATTTTTTTCCAGTTTAGGCGCCCAAGAGCATCCTGCTCTGCAGTCAGCCACAGTGCAAGTTAACATCTCCTTCTGCTCGTTCAAGGCAGGGTGGACAACCCCTGCCTCACTCGTGATGCAAAAAGAGGGAAAAATATTAGAACAACTCATGTTGTAAACAGGCTGCCAGGCCTCTCCCCAGTCCCAGAGTACAAAAGCCTRAGGGCACTGGGACAGGGGTCTGCAAGACCTGGTCAGACAGCTGGGTGGGATATGCATTACGCTGACAGCAGGGCAGAAATGCTGGAATCATACATTGCTCTCTCCCCTGCAAACCCTGGTAAACAGCTTTTGAAGAAGGCGATACTTGTAGCATACCAATTAGACKCTGACTCTCTTATAAAATAATTAAACTTTTCTTGTACCTTATCATATATGTCACTATATCACAGCACATATGTTTAATAGGCTCCTTTGGCTACCCTGCAAGGAATTAAGCATTAGAAAGTACAAAATTTTGGCTCTAATCAAGATGATAGTAATTTAACATGATGCTTGCCATAGCAATTATGGAGCAGAAGACATAGCTAGTAAATTATCCTCTCTATAGTACAGAAATGTTTTCTATTAAACAGCTTTAGAAGACATAGACATTAATATCTGAACTGTCTGGAATAGCTCAAAGAGGGAGGTAGACACTGACTCCATAGCTCTAAGAGGAAAGAAAGGCTTGATCACACATCTGCATAGCCCTAGATATCTACTAGTCCCGGATACAGACCTGCATCTAGATCTTTCCCATCCTTCCTCTCCCTTCCTCCAAGAAGACCTTCACAGACATAGCTTTGGGGTTTGTTTTGCACAGAACTGTTAAATATTTTGTACAATCTCATAGTGTACCTCTCGTATCATACATTTTAAAAAAGGTTTATAAAATTTCCCTTTGTTTTATTGTCTCCCAGGTTATTCTTTCAAAATCTGCCCAAGCTGTTTCTCCACACGTATTACTCCACACGTATTACTCCCCTTCAGTGTTCAGGGCAGTTATGGCCAAGATGTGCTCAGGAAAGAGCTGTGCATCTGTGAGTACTGTACTCTTTAGATTTCTAATCTTCTGTGCTAGATTATTCCCCCCACACACAGCAGGGGGAAAGAATAACTATAAATCTAAGGAGTTATTGTCTATTTTAGGACACGCTTACTACCTCTTCTTTGCTGACTACAGCAAGAAAAGAGACAGTGCAGTTGTTATACAGTTGCAAGTCATTTGTGGATCTCTGTAGGCTAAAGGGATCCTTCCTTGGCTGCTCAAGACAGTGTCAGGGTAGCTTTGTGGCACGGGAAGGATATAAAATGATCTAATGCTCCAGAGGGCCTGGCCCAGTGCRTACTACAGAAAAGTAGGTCAGAAAGGAAATCTTGCTACTACAAACACTGCAGTGGCAGGAGTCCATCGTACCCGGCGCAGGGTTTATGTAAGGCAGTGGCTGGGGCTGCTCCACTCCGAGTTTCACAACCAGCAGAAGTCTTGTGCTAAAAAAGCTTAGCTGCTTTGTAGAAAAGCAGGAATCAGCTTGTAGGTACATTTAAAAAAGCAAACATCCTGCCAATATTACGATTCTGTATTTTTGCTCATCTGAACATTTTAATATGATCAAAGAACATACAATAAGCCTTCTTTTTGTCCCTCATTCACAAAGGATACTCTGAAATAKACGCAATATCTCTGAATGCGTGACCGAAAATTCAGTCAATAGTTATTCTTGTGGCTTCCTGCTCTTAGGCTCTATTCCCAGTTATTCCAAGGCTTATGCATGCCATCCCACGAAACTAAGGAGGCCTTAAAAGGATGTAATCAGCTCTTGGGCCTCTCTGAAAAAGATATAACTACTGGAAAAGGATGGCTCAGCAGTCTTCCACAGCTCTGACAGGAAGAGTATATCAGAAGTGTAACMAGAGAAAATTGTACTGTTCCCTTATTCCTTGCTATAAAAGGCTAATGAGGAAGAGCAGCAGAGAGATATAGAAAGCATTAGCTATGTTGCAGGAGGTGCCAGGCTGGTAATACTTAAACTGGGAGTTAGTTAGGACTCTGATCCCCCCAACAAAGCATGCAAAAGTGGCTTAAAGCAACCTTAATTTATGTCTTCCTCCCCTTCATCTTTGCTTTGGGGTGCTGGGATGGAGGAACTGGGACCTAGGCCCTTCTCTTCCATCATGACTATATATACTTTCCTTTCTCCTACTTCTGTGCTTCCACCGATTAAATACACAGGTTCAGTCTGAAGATTTAACTTCACTCAGGGAATCAAAAAATAAAATGGGCACTCATGTTCCCTGCAGTGCGAATACTCACTCCTCAGTCACTCTGCCACTGGCCTTGCTGACAGTGCTTTTTTCTGGTCCTCACTGTTGATATGCTCCAGTTACCAGAGCCAACACCCGAGCTGATCCCCAAAGCAGCAGCACATGCTTGGCAGTGGCAGTACCCAGACACTAAAATGTATTTTGCAGTAACAGGAGATTCAGCACATCAGTAAGTAACCAGTTTGCTGGAAATTCTTCCCTTAGATTTAACAGCCTGCCTGGAAAGGGCTGATCAAACAAAATAGGTCTCTTTCTTTAGTAAACATACCAGGTAAAACAACACTGAGGAATGTATGCAACTCATGAAACTCTCTGGTGGATCATGTGCACATTTATTTTCACATGAAGAAAGGAGAATATTTCATTCTGAATGCTTTAGGTTGTGCATAAACTTACACTGGGCCAGGAAAAACAACAACAGTAGAAAATCAGGCAGGGCCTCAGGTCCCCGGAGCAGCCCATGCCCTGGGTTTGGAGCCTGCTTAGCAGAACGGCACATTTTCTAACTCTCCTAGGCCTAACCCTTAACTCCCAACCTTTTACTGACTGTAAAGGACTGTGCCAACAGGTCAAATACTGAAGGTATGATTCAAATATCTCTCATTTATCATAATGGACCATTAACRTTAATGCCTATAAATGTACAAACCATGGGAGAACTGAGTCCATTCCCTAGTCAAAGGATTGGCGTTAACGCATTCCCTACTGCACTTTTAAAAGATAACCACATTTTAGTTAAATCTTTTTTGACTATGTCTCAGTGCTTGAAAAGTCAGAGCAATAGCCCCAAGGAGTGAGCAGGGGCTTTATAAATAGAGTTTTAGAAATAGCTTGTCCTAGAAGAGATTTTTTTCTGCTAACAACACATTTGACAGACAAGGCAGAGACAAGCCGCAAGAATCAGGAAGCAACTGACCTCTCTGTTGACAMAGACCAAAAGACAGACATCCTTGCCAAAATGTGGAGTCGCAGACAGTAAGCCATCTATCTAATCAATCAAGCAGTTTTGGTATACTTTCACACAATTTCATCAGAGTATTAAAAAATCAGTCATCCCTTTTCAATGGAAAAGATCAACAGAATCTGAGATGGTCTGAGTCAGCAAAATCAATATAGAAGCAGAGAAGCATAAAATACCCTGTTAGAGTTGGCACACAAACTTGACTTCTCTAAGCTCTAAAATTCCTCTCACGCTGGTCAGTAAAGGCATATCTGTGTCATTTTCTGTCTGAAAGCAATTTCCCTCATAGCGATTGCAGTACAATGTATGCAGTGTGCTCCCCCGTGCACGCAGCCAGAGATGGCCATTGGGGATCTCCAAAACTGCAGCTCTCTCTTCAGTGCTTCCTTTTGTTCCAGGACTCAGGAAAAGGAAATGAAAACTGTATCTGACCTCGGTAACTTCCTGTTTCAGATCTAGGTATAGCACAGAAGAAGGTGGTGWTTTTGCATTTATACATACTATCCCTGAACAAACTTCCATGGCAAGGAGCCATGAGAATTTTTTACAAAGTATTTAAAGTCAAGTAGGAGTAGTCAAAAGACTGTCCACTTTTCAAAACAAAGCCCAGAGAATAGAAATAACAGTTCAATTTCTGCTCCCCTCTCTCTCCGTGACGCTTCATTTCTGGTATACCACAAAATAAATTTCTATCYCCCATTCTAGTCAGAATAAACCATAAAAAGCTGCACATTTCATAGGTATGCAATACATWTTAAAGATGTTAAGGTTATGAAGTCCTTGATTTAGCAAGTCCTYCTGGCAAAATGTGGGCCAGAGAACTTCAGCAATCATATTAATACTGGCATGGTTGAGCTAGGTAGCTGGTGAATTTAGGTAAGTGAGAGATGGTATACTCAATGGAAAGAAGAGATTAGCTCTTGTCTTAGTTACCATAAGTTACACTAACTGCAAAGAAATTCTGCCAAAGTTCACTTGAACTCAGAGGGATTAATCCAGTTTTACAACAATGGAAGGAGAACGGGAGTTAAATGAACCGTGGTCAAGTTATACCTTTAATGTCTGTGTGACCACCTTGATCAATAGCAGATACAACTGGATTTTGCTTAACCGGACATGGAAAGTATAGCAATCTATACTGCAATGCTCTGCAATGGCAAGGRGTACATTCATACAAATCTAGTTACCACAGGTCAACTGACGCACCGTAACTTGACTGTGGATTTTAATACTGTGCTATTCTTTCTTTCTTTTTTTTTTCCTATTAGCATCCTTTCCCAACTTAGCCAAAAGTTATTCTCAAAACTTTTTTCTTTTGCAGAACAGATCTGGGTTTAATATAAATTTGTCTTCAAAATACTTTAAAAATACCTTTGTGCTTTTATATTTCCACTAAAGGGCTGCATTACTGAGAAAGAGTTACACAGATGTCTTACATAATAAAGTCTTGCTTTCATAATATCCAAGTATGGTTTAGATAAAGGTGCACTATGTCTGCTATGTGTTGAGGAAAGTTGCCAAAGAAAAATTGAGGTGATACACTGAGAATACTATTTCATTCTAGAGTAGTAGCTGGAGTTAGCACAGTGATACAGCTATTTAAAGCACACATAGAACAAATGTAAGAAATACAGGCACATTCTTATGGAAAATATGACTTCTATTTTTCTACAATATCTAACAGATTTTGCAGCTAGGATTACCAGGAAGATGTCATTTTCATTGACCACTAGAATCTAGTAACATCTTTAATTGAAAAGACTTTATAAATCAACTTAGTTGCTGCATTTTGGGTGGCATCTGTATGGATGCCAGAGGCAGGACAAACTAGGGAATTACTAAAATCTGTATTTATGTCCAAACAGTTCTATTCCAAATGTGTTTTCATTCCCTCCTACCCCCAAAAAAGTAGTTAGAATGCTACTAACTATAGTTAGGAGCATACAGTAACGTACTGTTACAGCATCTGAAGGCACCATGTTGATTAGTTTTATCCTTCCAAATGCCTTTGAAGATCAGATAAATGAGTTGTTCAAGGTCATATAAAAGTCTGTGGTTGAACTGGGAACAAAAGTCAGATTTTTAGGAGTCTAGACTGCTTTATCTCTGTAATAAACCTTGCTAGCAAGRGGAGACAAGTCAAAAACTGTTTAGAGGACAGTTATTTTCAGAGAAAGCCAAGAAAACTGAGAAAGWCAGTTCTCCATATGAGATGCTTCTGAGGCCAGTGAACATTAATTTTATCGATTTCCCAATTATTCCCTGCTCTGGAAAGCAAATAGATAAGATTATACATTCTTTATATGGCCGCGGAACTGTTCACAAGAATCCCATTTACTACTTTGGAATGATTGATCACATTTCTAGGAGAATGGAAGCTATCAGACTATTAAATTTGCAGCAAAAGTTGAATAGGTTTATATGAATTCTCTGTGAACAAATCAGTACTCTTGCGAACAAATCAATATTCAGTACTCTTGCGAACAAATCAATATTCCTGAGAAGAAAGATTTACATCCCATAGATGATCCAATTCTGCTTTTGAATATAGCACAAACTGATGGGGTATATTAATGTCAATTTCTCTCATTCTTGATATTTGTATATTTTCCATAATTCCAATAGCAGTGAAAACAATAATGTAAATGATCTTTTCCAAGAAAGTTTTTTCTTTTTCTAATTTGGCTAATAGGCAACAAAATCAACTCATCTGACCATCCAAGAAATTACAGAATAAATTATTGCCCTTCATATATRTTTATGCATCTTCTTATATTTGGCAATATGTCTTCTTTAAGTTTTTTTAGGTCCTTGAAGAACTTTTAAAATATTTGMTGCCATGCTTTTCTTCTAGTTATTAAATTATTAGGCTATTCAAAGGCTAATCAGAAACTAAACAGAACCTGTTCTTTGGCTTTGATGGATTTGCCATCAGACAATCAGATGTTAGCAAGTGAGTGAAGTGTTCTCTCTTACGTGCATATTTCATTAAATTTATTTTGAAGATAAAAAAAATCTGTATCACTGAGATAGAAAYAAACTAGCCAGTTCTTAGCTTGAAGGCTTAATAATATTTATATGACTAATTTATTTCCAAATTTAAGAAAATYGTAAAATGATAATATACATTTTTTTCTGTAATCCATATGAGTTCATCATAGCAGATCTGTGAAAGAGGTTAACTCAGTTTTGTCCCAGTAATATTAGAAACCTTTTTCTTTGTATTATTTTTGTTTATTGGAGTACATGGTTATAATATAAAGACCATGATTCTGTAATCTTGTATTTAGTCCTAGAAATATCTCTGCTGAAATTAATGTCTTTAGTAAGGCTGAGATTAAAACTGTGAACTGATAACAATCCATCAGATCAAATTAAGTATTTGTCTTCAAAATATTCTAGGCAAGATGAATTAAATTTTAGCATGTGTTAAATAAATTGAAATAAATCCTAAAGAAGAACCTAGTTTATTATAAAGTTCATTAAATCAAATGTAATCTATTAATTCTACATTAATATAAAGATTTGAGACAGGTACAATCAAAATTGAAATCATAATTCTTAACTGCAGTCCTGACTTGCACAACTCTGCATAATCATGACTTACTGTTTATGAATTGCACAAGTGTAAKACGAAATGAATTCGTTCCAGTGTAACTAAAAATTCAAAAACATTCAAATTTGAAAAAAAAATGAAATATTTACTTTGCTACACTTTTACTTCTGAAATGTAGAAGTTGTGAAAAAGTACAATAAGAAAATTAGCTGTCTTATTTCAGGAGGTTGCTTTTTCTCCACTCTCCAGCCAGAATTCACGTCAGTCAGAAAGGATGAGAATATTTCAGTTTAATTGTTTACCACACTTGTTAATTGCTCGACTTCTTGACTGCCTTAAACAAAAAGCTGCACTTGGATTGCCCTCTCATTTCATCCATCTTTTCATCACGAAAAACAATTGAGACTAATTATTGGGCCAGACTTCACTATTGTCTATCTGTATTTTGACCCTAATTACCCAAATGAGACATTATTTAGACACATCACACTGCATTTTGCTACCCATTAAAATGGAGAATAATATGGCATTTTTCCACTTCTCTTTTTTTCTAAAGCTACAAAAAAAAAAAAAAAAAAAAAGAGTAAAACCAGGCCTAAAGCAGCGTTTTTTCATGGTTTCAGTCCTGCTATGTCACATCAATTGTCATTTTTGTATAGCAAATGATTCAGCCCTATGCTCAGTACCTATAGCAGCTTTTACTGCAGCTGGTTGATATCTGACACTAGCCCAAAATAACAAAGAATGAGCAGAAAGTAATGCTTGGGTTCATCTCAGTCACATCACAAATAGAAATAAAAAAAATAAAACTGTGAAAATAGTGTTACTTTACATTAGTATTAGTTAATATTAATTTGATTTATGTGGTTTCAACTTTCATTTATTGACTGTAGACATTTAACTTACATCTATGTTATTTATGTTACTCTCTGTACATATTTTTGCTTTTTTCTTTTTCACATCTAATTGCCCTTTCAGGAAATAYAACTTGTTTTCTATGAGCCAGTCATATTTCTTTATTTCTATAAYAGTGAAAATATTGATCAACTCAGAGGGGTGATAATAAAGGTTTACTAGAGATGATACATTGTCCTGCAAAACTTTTTTAAAATACAGATGTCAGTTTTGTGTGCAAGTGCTTTTTGCAGTTGGAAAGGAAGGGAGCAATAAAAAAGAGGATAAAAGATGGTCGAGACAGAAAAAAATAGCCCTAACTAAGAAGTCAAGCAGAGGACAGGATAAGCAGTTCATTTTTTTCACATATAGGTTTTTTTTATTTGTTTCTTCTTGATGAGACAGCAAAATAGTTTAGCCCTTTACTTCAGTTACGTTAGTAAACACTGTTCATTACTAGTTCAAGAAAATGTACATATGAATGCAGACATAAATYATGCTTTCAGTATAGATTTCAAAATGAATATGCTCTTAGGCTAACAGCTACAGTCAGAAAAAAGATCACAATAGTGTGGAGGCTGGATTTACAGGGAGCAGATTAATGTATTTCATAAATTTACTTCAGATCCTAGAATAGTTTGATTGTTCAGCAATCTACTGATGCAATCTTATGGAACAATGCTTTAAAATTTAATAAGGATAAAACCAACTGAGATCTATGAAAATATCAAAGTGTTCAAAAAAACCTATATTACCAAATACAAAGTACAATCTTTCTAGCAGTCAAATTCTTCCTACAATTCCTACAATTGCCCCAAATGCTGGAAATCAACTAGCCTTAACAGAATAATAGCATTAGAGAGCTCAGAATTTCACTGTCTGTGGATTTATTTTACTGCAAGTTTTCTGCAATAGAGTCATACTTTTTTTTTATAAATTTGGGATTATGTCATGTTTTGTTACCCRTACACCAACCTACACATCTGTGAAGTTCCATTTGTATCAGTGAGTTTGGACACTGGAATTACCCAGGTAGTTAAATATCTTGCAAGAAATTTTCAARCTTTAAGAAGCTTATGCAAAATTCATACCATCTTCTTTCCAGTGGAAACATTCACGGTATCTGCATAGTGCAGTGTTTTACTTAATACTATATAGCAAAGACCTCAAAAACATGCAAAATTCTGTACTTTTGATAATGTGCCTTAAGATATACTTAATTGTGTTCTTCAGGATCTTGAGGCAAGAAAGCTGTCAGGCGTTAAAAATAAGATTAGCACTTGAGAGTGCCATTCTGGAGAAATTTCAACTACTTTCAGAAAGCATCATAAAATATTCAAAAATAAATAGCCACAGTACTTGGCAGTTTGTGAGAAAAATCTTTTTTGGGGGGAGGGGGGGTCTTTATTTTAATTAAGATTATTTCAGTCACACAAGAACTAATCAAAATCACCATATATAGCAGCATCACTGATACAATGTACGGGAATGCTCTATAACTTTGGAAGTCGGCAGATTTTTTACAGTTCTGTTCAGTCTTTTCAGTCAGATAGCGATTGCCCCGAAAGATCCAATTTTGTGCTATTTCATGCTACCAGAATCACTTTCATGAACTAATGATCCTGTATAAATATCTAGATTTGCCAGTCATAAAGCCTCTAGCTGTATGTCCAGTTACAACTCAGTAAGCCTTTCCCAAGACTAGGAAAACAGATACACAAGAGAGAAGGTTCCATAAATTAGGATTGCAGATGCTCATATGAGTATTTGTGCCGTTCATCTTGATGGTGTTCCATACCATTTTACGGAACATATTTATGTCACACATGTTTAAAGAGGCTGTGAACATCATGAGTAATCACCTTTTCAGCAGGGGGAAGTATCCACTGCTTCTGAACACCTCTGCATGTTTCTCAAAAGATGGGAAAATGCTCAAAATCACTGAGGTGATTTTTGCAAGGTATAGCTTGTATTTGGTGTTAAAACTGACAATGACACCCATTAAACCATTTTAACTTTCAAAACCATTTTAACTTTAACAAATTCAACCTCTTGTTTCCACTCATTGCCATTTAAAGCACAAGCTTATTCTTAGTTACCTCAGCAATCAAGGCAGCATTACCTGAGCAATTAGATCCAACTCTTTGAAGTAACTTTAGCCTAATTCATGCTACAAAAGTTAGTATTCCATCGCCATAAAACCTTGCCATTTCAAAGAATGAAATAGTAATCTCAAAGGCCAACTTCAGATCAACACTGTCAAGTCTGTAGCTGTGCTTATGACTTTTTACAACTATGCTTATGATTTTTTACTTTTTTTTGTTTGTTTTGCTTCATTGAACTTGTAGGTGCATAGCGCACCATACTATTATTCCAATCATGATTTGATTTCCTCTCCGTATTTCTCATACTTTCCTTGAAGCTCTCTTGCTATGACTGAGAACCTTCCATAAGCAATAGATATCCACTTCACCTTCGTACAAGAGAAGAGGAAGATTTGTGTATGGCTGAGCAATGCATGTCTGCAGAAGGGACCGCCACAGTGAGAGCACACAGGTTCACCCCCAAGCCCAGTATCTGTAAAAGAAACGGGCACATCTCGTGACAGCGGTGCGATTCGTCCTCCAGTGCTCTACCGATGCAACAAATAATGCCAAACCCAAGCCACACTGTTCTATAGTACAGGTTTGCAGTCTGTGTAATGAATACTACTTGCGTACAAGATTCATAAAGAGCAATCTGCAAATTGGCTAGGAAGGTTTATTTTGAGAGGCATTAGTAAGCAGTTTCATGTTCGAAACAAGGCACTAAGTGAGACTGGAAGCACTCTTTCAAAGGAATGAAAATCAAAAATAAGTGCATTTTGTTTCCTGTTTCCAGAATCTCCCTTAGATTTTTGCCTCATGTTACATTAGTCTTCTGACTCATTTCCTATGTCAGACATAAAAGAAACAGGAGAGATGGTAGTTCTTCTGTGAAAAGAAATATATTGACAACTTCAGCATCCAGAAGTTTTACTTTAATTTATATTTACGTGTTCATAAAAAGTACGAACATCTGACATAGTGGAAGATCAAGGTTTCCACTGAACCTAGGACAACATCTGTTTGTGTAAGACCGGGCCAAAAAGTTGCACATTGCCAAGTCTCCAGCATTATTTGAACTCTCTCCTTTTTGTCACAGTTTAGAATGACACTATAGACCCCATGACACTTCCAGAAAAAAATCCAAACATCCTTAAAAATTTCACTCTTTTTCTATCAATAAACTTATTTAATTCAGTTATATAAAGGATTTTTGATGTCACAGAGTCATTTAAGGTGTTTACTGCTTTTACACCTGAATTTTTCCTATAGCTGCATTAGCTGGAATCAATTTTAACTGTAGGCAAAACTTCCTCTGAAGACAAAAAAGTCTGCACATGGACTCAAACCCCATATAACATACAATAGGGCACCTAGTGGTATTTCTCAGTCCTCTGCAGACTTCAGCAGAGATATGCATTTTTTCTACCTAGTGAATAATTTCTGGCAATTTCAAAAAAAAAAAAAAAGTTGAAAATCATGTGATACTCTTTATGGACGAGAAAAAAAACCCACACAAGTAAAAGTAYTTGTCTCTCAAAACGTAAAATCATCCACAATGTACTGTAAGAAGTCTCTACACAGTCTCTACTCTTGGGTCCTTTAATCAAGGTGGCAAGTTTTGCTCTCCTCATGGAATTCTAGCAGCTACAGTACAATCATACATTCCTACATTAGGACTATATGTATAAGCAGATCTGACTTTATAGAAAGTCCTATCGTACTAGGAAAATGTTATTTTGATCCCTTTTACCAATTTATAAACATCACTTCTGTTATTATGCCTCTGAACTTTAAATTGCAATATATCAGTTTTCATATGCTTTACAGTAAAAAAGAACCTCTATTTAATTGAAAATCTTATATTTACCTTCAAATGCATGCAAATAACATTTCATAAAGACCCATTTGAGCTAAACAAATTTTGTTTTTAGTTGGAATACCTTAGAAAGGTATTTTAAAGATTTAATTGGAGATTTTAGGTAATTAGGTCTCTCAGAGAACTAAGAGAATAGACGATTGAATTTAAAGGTTTGCTAAGACTTCAGTGATGGACTGTAGCATATAATGAAAATGAGCAATATGCTAGAACAGTTAAACATGTTCATTAGGCAGATGAAAGACATAAAAGTACTTTAATTACTACTGTAAATAAGATATGTGCAAGGGCCTGCATGTTTCTTGCATACTTGTTATGAAAACAAACCTAGTGCATTTAATCGGTCTTTTTATATGGTTAGGAGGAGTGCATTTCTAAGGAAAATAATCATGTATTTTCTCTTAGCTTTTATCTCTTAAAATCTGAGAGATAGCTCACACTTTTATTCTTCAAATGGGAGCTATTTTCATATATATCAAAATACATAAACATTTCAGCTAAGAAAACAAATGATGGATTTTTAGAGGAAAAGTAACATATGACAATGGAAAATAAGCAATAATGAATGAATTTCAATGCAATTAGAAAAATGATTGTCACCACTTCCGGCATAGATCTAGTAAAGACATAATGCATATCTGAAACTAAATAAAAAAAAAGTCAGATAAGTGATCAAATATAAATTTCCTTGGAAGGAAAGATGCTGCTGAGGTATAAAGGCCCTTCTTCAAATGAGAACATTTTTTAAATGTAGTTGTCATGGTTTTCGTCTTTGTTTCCCTTGCTCAGTTTCAGTGCAGAATGTTCTCTCAAGAGCTCATGGAAAGGCATAACCCAGCCCAGTGGTTTAGCGTTAGTCAGCTCAGCACCCTACGGGCATCCAAGCCTGGGTGCCACTATTGTTCTTGTCCTGGGGCTGGCAGCAGAAGGGAGCACAGCGCAGGCCAATACGCTCAGGCGAAGGGAGCACATGCAACGCGCATCGCTCTCCAGCGACTCGCGCCTGGAACGGCCTTTATGGACGAGAGGGGACTTCCTCGCTTTGAAGGCTGTTGTGAAACACATCTTTGTGCAGAGCTGTGTGAGCACCGAGTCAAATGCTGCCTTAGGGTTTGCACTGCTGACAAATATGGACGATGTCTCGCATAGTCTTYCTAATTCTTGCCCCCTTCCAAACAGTATTGCCTCTGTCTTGCATTCCTGTATGCCARCCTCTCAGTACTCCTCATACAGGCACTAATCACTTGCCAAAATAGCAACACCGTCTTTATATACCCGGATCTGGCTAGATAAAGACAGCTAGAGACAGTGTCAGCAGACGAGTCACTCCAGAAAGTGTTAATAGATCTCCAAATGAAATGAAAGCGGGAAGATCTCTGCAGCACCTTTGAGGATAGCAGCTRGGTGGAGAGGACACCTATCTTGTCACAAGACCTAGTAAGCTATAACAATACCGCAACGTGTGCTGCAGAGATGCCATGCTGGGTGATCTTCCGTACTAGAGCTTCTATCTACTCATCTATACAGGGTGAAYGATAGCGATCGCCTTCCTCATGCGACAATCACTGCGTGAAAGGCTGTAGGCATGCACAATAAGGATACTCATAGAAAACACATAGTACAGATGAGGTCTTTTAAATAAATTGTGTTGCAGCTTCACAGAGAATAAATATCAAGATGGAGTTTGACCATCAGTCCACTAAATGTGTGTGTTTTCTCTTTGCAGCAGCAAAGCACGCAACTTCAAGTAGGAGATCAAGTAGGAGAGTGGCTACAGACARACCTACTGAAGAAGCACTGTACAGGCAGAGAGCAGAACAACTCCATAACGAGAGGCAAGGGGGAGGAGAGGAGCTAGAGAAAATGTTAAAGAGCCACATGATTTCATGGAAAGCATGTGTCACAGCTATTGGACTTATGAYTTGGACCTGTGAACAGACTGTGCACACTGAGTCTGTTTAAATACATGACATTTTTACTATTTCTCTCAGTCTCTTTCCTATTGTTTTACAATTAGCTTTTGCTTTCCTGTCTTTAATTAAACTGTAAGCTGCTAGGACACCATCCTGACTACTCCTATTTATACAATGTTTGGCACATGGTCTTTGAGGCATTGCCAAATGTGGAGGAGAAAAAAGGAACATAAAACAGCAAGCTATTATAAAGTAAGCTCTAACTTAGAAGTCCATTCTTCTAGACTATATAAACTTTGAGTATTCAGCTCTGGAAAAGTAAAAACAGAGAAACTAATGGAAAAAGAATCAATAGAGAAAAAATATAACAATGTACACACATGCCCAGGGAAATGGAAATATAAGCAGGCAAGGACAACCACATTAGAGAGCCCAGTCTTGGATCAGTAAGGCAGCACGATATATGCAGGTGTTTTATACAAGGAAGCCAAGTAATTACAATACTTTAGGAAAAAAAAAAGAAAAAAGAAAAAAGAAAAAAGGCAGTTCCTAGGACTCTGTTCCCTGGATTTTGCCAAGGAGCAGGTTGTTAAGAATTTAGACAGCAGTGTCTGCCTCTCAGGATACTTTGTATCTTCAGGTAGGGTACAGGACCTAGATCATATACAGATCTTAGTTTTCTGGAAGAGACCCACATCTGAAATCAGCACAACTTACACAAATGAGATCAGGATCAATCCATTTTATTTTCTATTTTGTTGTTGAGCTTTTCCTTCAATGGTATCATTCCACTATCATCTGCTATTAAGTAGTGCTAATAAGAAGGCATCTTGTAGCATAAAAATAGGCTTTCATATATTTTTCCATGATAGATTTTATTGAAAACTATTTGAATTTAGTTTATAGTGAAAAACATGAGAAAACCCATTAACAAGCCAAGCATTCATCACAGACACAGACTCCTTGAAACTCCAATAAATTTCATATCACCTGGCTGATTTTGTTTACTCTTAGTTATACAAAACTTGATTCCATTCCAGTCACATCCATTTTATTGCATTCTGCTGCTGTGACCTCCAYGCAATCAATATTTTTATCCTATCATTGTTTTTGCAAGAATAGTGTATGAAGATACTAGAAAAAATGGTGATGTTGATAATTACACATGCAAAGCCAAAAGATGAAATACATTTTGCTTTGGGTGGCGGGGGAAGGTCTCCAAACAGGCCATTGACATTGAASGCTGAAGATGTTACACAATCTTCTTTCCCTAAAATCAAGTCAAGCAGATGAGTAAATATGGGGAAAAAGTTTGTATGTGTAAGTATCAACTATAGGCAACTACAGGTGAACATTTTATAGGTCTTAGCTTCTTTGATTTGTTTTGCAATTTGTTACTACCTTTTCCACAATAATGACCTCATAACTTAGCTTTAGCAACAGGTGCTAAGCTGACTGATGAACTACTCCCAACGACTACAGAATGAATCCTAGCATTTGCTTAAGAGAGTAGAGAAAGATGACATGCTCCAGAAAAGCTTTTTCCTGGATCAGGGATGGATAGTTATGGCAAACAGATGGAAGGAATCAAATCCAAAACACAATGTGTGACCTATCTCAGATAGAGTCTCCTTCTTGCATTTCATTTTGGCAAAACCTGCATATATTGCATATGCCAACAGACTGTTCTTGAGCTGCAGATCTTGTCAGCAATCTGAAAATTACAATCCTCTCCATATCAGGATTTAATGAACAAAATATTTCAACAGTAAATGTTGACTTGAGAAAAACATGCACAAGAAGTAACATAACATAAAAATCCCCCCAAACCTACCATTCCAGAGTCAAGGAAACCCATTTTTTCCTTCCAGCTATGTGACAGACTTCRCTTTGCATTGGCCAGACCAGGCAGCTGTCTCGTTGCTCTTAAAATCCACAGATGGGAAAGAAAACAAACTGTGAAACAGGTTGTGCCCTGTTGTTAATCACCCTAAATCAAAAGATGGAAACAGGTCTCCATTTGTTTGTTTGACAACAGCATGATAACACCCCAAGTGAAAAATGGAAAAAAATCAGTCTCTGTTAACTCTGCCAAGGACTCAGAACCACACAGAGGTTTGCTAGCAGAGGTAGGGATCAGAAAGGCAGGCACCGAGAAAGCTAGCACAGCAGCTGGTAACTGAAGGACTGAAGGTATTAGTACCTGTTCTGTAGAAAGCAATGATCACCCTTTAATGCTCTCCTAAAAATGAAAAATAAAAGTCTGGAAAGAACAAAGAAGGAAGGGAAAATAAGACAATGAAAGTCTCAAAATGAAGTCATCCTGCATGGCCTCCCTTGTTTTGTATAAGTCAGGAAGAGAAACCATCACRCAGAAAAATGTCATTGATATTAATAGTTATGGGGAGAGTAGCACAAAACATTCACAGTGAAGACATTTGAAATTTACAGTCTGAGTGTGCCAGAAACTACTGCCCTCTTCAATCTACTGTCTCCACTTCTCATGCAAGCATCCGCCAACCTGTTTCTGCAAAAGTAAACTGTGTTGGCTTGAACAGCTTGAGGAGAAGATCTTTGCCAGCCTATGCCATTTTAATGAAACGGCACTGGGCACGACTGCACTAACAGCTATGCTAGCAGCACAGAAAGGACTGCAGCCCTTGGCGAGGAAGAGAAGCGGTAACAAGGAGTTTCAGAAGGAAGTCTCTTCAGCAAGGACGCATTAATGACTTAATGACAAGAGGTGTGACTGCAGTCAGAACCAATARCTTCTCCCTTTGCCCAATTCCCTGTTCCAGACCTTTTGCTGTTCTTTTTTTACTGTGTATTGCCTGTGCTGAACCTGAGTACTTGTCTGTCTAGAACACAGTTTGCAGGCTGGAAGAAGCTTTTTGGCTTTTCTCCGAGAGCAGCACTCATCTCAAAATATATCAACATATATCAAAATAATGTTTTTTATATTTATACCTTTCTGTCATCTCCAGACTAAGATCCCTCTTAGCTCAGATGAATGTAGCTGAAGTTGCAATCTCTTCTCCCTGGCTTAGTTCTGTTTTTGTCCAATGTTTTTCTCATGTCAAATGTATTTGCAGCCATAGAAACAGAAAGCAAACTCTACTCTTTTCACGTGCTAAACAAATTTTTTGTGTTCCTGGATGCTCTGTGGCTCAAACAGAGGGTTGTACTGGGGAAAATCCCGGAGGCTGCAGCAAGGATTATCGGCATATGAGTGCTGTRGGTTCAAAGCCCGCCTGGCTGAGGAGATGAGTACCACCAAACCTGCACACCTTCTACTGCAGCAGGCYGTGGTCAACCATGACCAATGTTCTGAGCTATTTAAAGTGCCTGTTTTTGAACCACTGAAGAGCTACGTCTGGGTTTCTCCTGTCTATTGATTCAGGATACTTCTGGGTGTGGGTAGTATCTTGTTTATTTTAGATGGCCCTTTGTGACTTCTGCTTAGTTTACATGCTTTCAGGAGTAGGGTGGTGCTTGAAAATAGGGTGGTCTCAATCATTCTTAGAGAGTGGGGCACTGAGGTCCTCCTAAATCCTCATYCGGGCAGTGACAGTTTTTCTGTGCTGAGATCTGTTTCTGACTGTGTTTGTATAGTGCCAAGAACAATGGGATTCAGATGCTGGCGAGGGCCTTGAGGGACTAGTGTAGTACAAATAATACCTTAGTACAACATGCCACTTGGAGTGTGAAAACCATAGCATAAAATTCTAAAACAGCTGCATTCCTTTGCTGTTCTGGCAAATAAAACTCAATTGCAAACACAGAAAATGGATGTGTGTGCACCTGAAGCAAAATCATCTTTCAGACGGAGAGAATTCTAGTGGAAACTGTTGTGCGGTGTGTGCCAAGTCTCAGTTGTGATTGTGGTGAACTGCCTTTCCCACATACCTCCCTCAGGCAACAAAAGAACACCAGTAAATCAGATGCCAGCATTTTTGCTAGTTTGGCATCACACAAAAGGCTTGTGGGGTGGGTACACTGGAATTTAGGCTGGGCAGGGAGGCAGGACGCAGCAGCATGAGTCTCCAGCAAACAATAGCAACAGCAGGATCAAAACAGCAGGCAGAAAGTATATGCACAATTACCAACATAAAATATCTGGAGCTACAAGGGCATTACATCCCCAACCTTGTCCCCAAGCAGGATCCCACTGTTGCTAACGTAACCGCTACTGAATCAGACGTGTATTTCACACAGTGAAATGCATATTATCCAAAAAGGGAGGTGAAAATCAGAGGGATTAACCTAAGGTAATAAATTCCAGTCAATTCCTTCAGGTTAACAGGGCATTAAACTAGCTGGTGTCCAGACTTCTGTCACATAACAGAGGCACAAGCATTAATGCACAGGAGCAACAGAACAGAAGTTCAGGCCTGTTGCCAGCAAGTAAATCTGATACACAACAGAAGAGGGAAATATATACAATCACACTCGAAAAATAGGTGCCTAAATGAGAAATATTGGAGAAAAAAAAAAGTAGTTTCTTTCGTATAGAAACTTGCCAGCCTAATCCTCCCTTCAGAGAAGGAGGAGGAAGAAAAAAAACAGTTTCTGTTCTCTTTCTTGATTGAACAGGACATAAACATAAGAAGAGATAATTGAAAAGAGCTAATTTGTTTCCAGAAACTTTTAGAAAGAAAAATAAGTATGGAAATGTAACATGAAAGTGCAATTAAAAATATGAATTCCTCTATTTTTTAGTGTTCAGAATAAAAACATGTAGATTTAAAGCTTCTAAACTGCACCTGCTCTTTTTGGGAAGTAGTACTCCATTCTGGATTATTTCCCTCCTTTTTTCATATTGTCCTTGAGGAAAGAGGGAGAGAGAAAGGAACGAAAAGCAAATACGACAAGTATTAATCTGGCTTTCAATTTTTGACAAAACTGTGAAGAATTTATTTGGAAAAAAATTAAGAGGGAGCGTATATTGTGCTGCAGGGGGAAGCTCTGAACCATAATGCTGACAACAGTTCTAGTAGTGATTCAATAGTATCTAGTTATTAGAATAATAGCATATAGTTATTAGAATTCCTTTCAAACCACTTTACCAATCCTAACACACTCAGGTGGTAGGATGCAGAACTGAGTGCATCCTTTGCAATTACACTGCACTGGCATTCAACATCTCAACAAAAGAAGGCAAAAAACAACCAAAAATATATTTCATTCTTTTACCTAGCCAAAACCTAGCCAATTTTGTGCTAATTTTATTTTATAAAATTTCTTTTTTTGGGGGGTATGATTCTTTGGGCCAGGCTTTTGTGCCACAGACAGAAATAAAAGGTTTTACATAGCTGATAATTTTCCATAATTGGCATTGCTTTTAGTGTTTGACCTCTTCCTTGTTTCTTCTTAGGCCATTGTCTTATTTCTATCTTCCTGAGGATACAAAACAGATAAGAAATCCAACCTGAATGAATGGATCCCATCAACACCACRCAAATGATCAATTAGTTTTCATGTACTACATGGAAGCTTGAAGTGGGACTTGAACGATATTTACTTATTTTTGTGGAGGTTTACAAACAAAAAAGGCTTTCAGTGAATATAAAAAACCACATAGAGCTACTTAAAAACATTTCCCACTCTTCACAGTAGAGCAGTTAAGGTCTGCCAGCATGGTACTTCCCAGCTTAACAAGTGATAGACATAGAATAGCTTTCAGCCAACTCACAGAAGAAAATTGTCAACACTAAGGACAGAAAGGGCCACACATTCCAGAAACAGATGCCTACCTTGATTTTGGTTTTAGGTAACCAATTAGGAGATTTCCRAAGCTGCTCATGTCACTTATGAAAAGAATCTCTGGATAGAAATTGGATGTGAGGGTTTTTTTTAAATCTTCTTGTAAATCCCACCTGTACAGTTCCTAAATGTTAGGCTCTCATAAAAACAGAGATTGGGACCCTTAAACAAAACAGACAAGATTTTTCAGCATTTGCACATACCTTGCAAAGAGATCAAATATCTAAATTATATAAATCTGTAAACTATTATATAATATATAAAAAATGTAAAAACTCCTGACACRTGAATCAGCAAACATCATATTCTGATTACATGTGAAAAAGAGTTAGTGCATTAGTGTTTATTCACTCATTTTTGAACATCGGATGTCAGTGTAAAACTATCTTTTCAAGCAAACGTGACAGACTTAGTTGCAGCTTAGTACCTTTGCTGAGATATGGCAGTCAGCTGGCAATAGTCTCCTCTATAAGCTTAATGAGCACAAGAGCAGAATAAGAGATATTGTTGCTAAGATCTAATGTGCAAATGCTAAAGCCCTGCCTGGCCTTCACTCCCTAAGATGGGCTACAAGGCTCATCTTGTCAAACAAACTTTTCAAGTGCTTTCATATCAGTTTCTGTGACATACCAGATTTCAGCAATTAATTCAAGATCTGCTGAAACATTAAATGCTCTTTCTGATTAAATACTGGGGTCAGCATTAACTTGTTCCTACAGTCTTAAACACCAAATGAAGAAAAGTTTTCACTCAGATGCGATCTTCAGTGTGACTCATCTAATCTTGACGTTTTCCCAGCAGCTGGAAGGAAAAGTGAGGTAAAGGCTCATTCTTCAAGAGAGAAACCGAGCACGTCCTTTTGCCAGAGCAGACGATGGGCTCTTCCCAATGATTTTTATGCTGATACTGYTTTTCGGTCTGCTAGAGTAAATCAGGAGTGAGGAGTGGGTGGGCGGGCGGACGAGGGAGAAGCTGCTCTGGGCTGCAGAATAAACAGAGGGCGAGCAGGGGCCTGACCACTTTGCCTCTTCGCTGGAGCCGGGCTGATTGCTGAAACCATTAGAGCAGCAGCCCTGGCAGCAGGCGGTTCTTCAGCCTCCAGGCCACCATAAAACAGGAGCTCCTTTTTTCCACAAGAAGAAAAGGCCAGTGTCTCTAAAGCAAGCACTTTACCACATGGTCCTTTTCAGTGGAGAGAGAAAGCCTGACACTGTACCTTAGAAGAAGGAGGGGTGGGGGGGGGGAGGAGGGAGGAAAGAAAAAAAAAAAAAAAAAAAAAAAAAGAAAAGAAAAAGAAAAACTCTACTCTTTTTCAGGGCTCATATTCAGCCTTCTTATTTGTTAAGGAAGCAGATACAGGCAACACAGGCACATATGAATGTTTGTAATTGCCTTATAGTTGCTTTTCCGAGTCCTTTGTCATTGCTTTTCTGCAAAGCTGATCGACGCTGAGTCACTTTAGGGAGTTCACAGTATTATGATGCTCCTCTTTCCCTCCACAGATCTCAAGGCATTTTACATGGAAAAGACATATTYAGAATGAGAATGCTGTGTTTCAAAACCTTGCAGCACGCTGACACCCCTAGCCTCGACTGCCACACTTGGACTTCCCCGTAACGTATTTGATAACATGCCATTAATGCTAAGCTTTAGCTCTGTTTCACCTACAGGGAAAATGAGGCAGGAAAAGTCGGGACGGTCAATCTGGGGATGACAAGCAAAGTAAGCCATGTCTGCCCACCGTACTGCCATGGCGAGCGTGCTGCACCTCTCGCTGCGGCAGATGGRCAGTTGTAATCACAGGGCTTGCTCAGGATGTGTGGTCGGATATCTCGACAGAACCTCCCATTTTTATGCATGCTGTCATGCATTAATTGTAACCCGTACTTGCCTTGCTGGACGTACGTACCGACAGAGTTCATAAATGGGGTTACAACTGGCTTGGATAACTGGTCTATTTTTTTTATATATATATTTCCACTATAACTGATAAGCTTTTGGCTGAAGAAAGGGCACAAGATCTGTGTTTATCTTCAGCTGGAAGTTTCAAAATAATTCTACACAACTGGAATCTCTTTCCTCTGTTTGCACATTTTTAGTATTTTTGAATTACTTACCTTAAAATAAAAACCCTTAAATCCTCCATCTACAACACACTCTGATTCTAGCAGAAGTATTGTAATGTTGCTGATTCTAAACCATATTTCCACTGACATAACTGGAAATAATGATACTGCAGCAGCAAAACAGTTGGACATTAAATGTCTGCCAGTGACTCTTGCCTCCCCACACCCCTCAGCGTTACAAACTCTGCATATGCAATCTTTAATAAATTCTCATTGATTTCATAAAACTACTTTTTTTGCTTCTGTCAGGAACAATACCTACCTACAAGCCCACAAGCTGATTTCATCACCTTCACACGTGCAGTCTGGAACTTATGGCTCTAAATATACACATCACCACTTAAAATAAAGATTTTGCTCCATTAGCTTACAGAGGGAGCAGACTTGTACATCAACAAGTAATCGCATCGCAAAAAGCCAAGTAATCATAAAGTGAGTTAGGTGGATCTGAAATCTGGAATAAAGATCTGCACCTATATGCTTCATTTTCCTTTCTCCTGATGTCAGAGTTGATGTCAAACCAAGCAGTCAGCTATGAAGGCCTTTTCTGGGGCCATGACATGGCACAGGGATGGATGGGGTGCACTGGAAGCGTAAGCACTGGCAGTCTTTAGGTCACAATGATCACAGTACTCTGAGTTATGGGTCCCCTATTTAGGCAACGTAGGCATATGGAGTCTGAGTCAGAAAACGTTCCTGCATGCAGTGTAGCGATAACGAGAGTGGCCAGTGATGATGCACAGAACAATCCAGCAATTAAAAAAAACCACCCTTCCTACCATTCTTTTGTGCATTTAATTACTAACAATATTTACCTCCTTTCTGCCAGTATAACTCTTATATTCCAAGGTGCTTTGAAAAAGTTAGTTTGCCAACCTGTAATGGAGACATGGAGATTTCTTAAAGTTCACCCACGGGGTTTATAGCAGAACCAGAAAGCGACTTCAGGTCTCCCAAATAAATGAGAAGTGCTCAAATTGCTAGTCTAAACTCTTACTGTAGTTAGCTAGTTCAGTCACACATAGTCTGGCTTACTGCTGCAGATGCAGCTTAAAACATATATCAAAAGAAGTGATAGCATTTTGAAAAAGAGCTTCCAAAAGACTTAACTGGAAGAAATATTTTGGAATTTGGATTTTCCTTTACTTGCCTTAAAGAACTGTGTTCAGTAACTGGGCAGTAGAGCCAGACAGGGATTGAAGTTGACGCAACCAAAGAAGAGACATTTGGATGGCAATGTTTTCATCAGCATTTTATACAGATTTTGTTAGATTTTATCTCCCTTGTGCTGGCTGATTGCTTGCTCCAAACCCTCCTCTCATAATTTCTTCACTCTCTCCCCCTCGCTATAAAGACATTAAAATTAAATTATTGCTATCATTTTGCTCATATGTAAAATTTCTTCTCCGTGCCTTTTGTCTCATCTATTTAAAATCATAATCTCTTCAAGACAGGGACTGTCTGTTTCTTCTGTGTTTGTAAATTACGCAGGATATATGAAACCCGATCTGAAGATGGCCCCTCAGGCATTAACAAATGAACTTTGGCACTTCTTAGTGACGTGATTAATGCATCAACCTCACATCTCTGCCAGAGGTCRTTCTCGTCCTGTAGCAAAAGGGGATATGGGTTTGCTCTTCAGTCATCTCAATTCACTGTGCAGAGGACTAACGTGAACAGCTACAACTGTCTATATAAGTTTCTGTGCCAGGCTCTAAACTGTAGCAACTGAGGAAAAGCAATCAAACTGTTCATCCAGCCATAGCTTGTAAATGACTTTCCTCAACTCCAGATCTTATTTCTCAGAATAAAAATATTATTTCATTTCTGCCTGAGCATATTTAGCACTTTAGAAGAATTTACACAGAATAAATTGATCACCTCCTTGGTAAGCAAATTTTCCACCTTTTTGTTTGATCAGTTTTAAGGGATGTGTTAATCATTGTAGAAATAGTAGAAATTTCTCTGTATCTACAAGATTGTTTGTGTCATTCCCCTAATTCTACCTTCTCAAAGCTAGAACAATTTAGTAAGTCACAAACATTTAGCGAGATGAGTTCAGTGGTTCGTAGCATGGTTAGGCACTTAGCTCCTGTTGAGTTTGAAAGCCAAATTTCTAATTGCCTTGTGATGTAAACATATCTCACTCCAAAATATAATAAATGTAACTTGGCATTTGTAATAAATAGGCAGGTAAGATCAACGTTACTTAGGTACTCCTACTGTTTAACAGTTAAATATTTCACAGCAGATTAGAAATAGGACTCAGGGAGGTTCTTGCAGCTTCTYAGGAGGGCTAGGCTTAGGTGAAAGAGCAGACAGATCAGTTGTCTACCTTCTCTGGCTRCCGTAGACACTGCAGGAGCCCCTCATGCTCAGAATGCCCCACAGACCCCGTCCTACTGGGCATGCCTCGCGCCTACACTGCAGCCTTGTCCCAGAAACAGGGTGAGGGAAAAGAGGCCCTGTCTGCTCATGGTCTCAGTCATGGGCAGCTTCCACCGTTTCAGCTCCTGTGTTCTCCACCTAACTTGCTCGGTCCAAGAAGAGAAGCTTTTATCAGCTATGGGAGCAAAAAGACTGCCCAAAGCACAAGTGGCAGAGAAGGATCATGCCCATGCTTCCAGCACAGTTCCTTAGAGAGCCCCAGCCTTGCTGTGGGCTAGGGCACAGAAAGCAAGTCTGAGAAGAGTCCATCAAAGGTTTTTGCTTTCTCCTCTCAAAAGCCCACTGTAGGAAAAGTAAGCAGAACACAAAAGGAGAGATGGTCAGGGACCTCATAAAGGTAACTAATGCTCTCATTTCTTCTTTTCCCCATTCCTAAAGGCGTGTTAGCCAGAGCTGCACTATTCACCCATAAGATGAAAGAAATTAGTTTATAGTCCTGTGTTAGCACTTAGCAGAGAAAAGGAGCTGGAGGGGAAAAAAAAACAACAAAAAAACCCSCACCACCTTATAATATTTCTGCTCTTCAAAATCCTCTCTTTCTATACCACTGATTTACACTCTTGCTACTGAGTTAATCAGGATTTACCATCCCCTACATACTCATTCCCCCTGCCCTTAATAGATAACCAACTCACCAGCCTCTAATCAACCGTGAAGGTGACTCAAACTCAAATCATCCACTTGTATCCTGTTAGGCCACTTTTCCCCACTAGCAGTATGCACTGGCCAATTTATTTCTCAGTTAAAGTCTACACATAACCCTAGGCCTGCTTCTTGTGCAGTCCTCCCCTTCCTGTGAAACCAGAAAGGGTTACAAATTTGGAGGACTACCAATGGTTAGGTTCAGCTTGTGGGCTACAAGCTATCCTGGATTTTGTTGTCCRAAAGGACTGATACAGAATATCAGTCTAACGATTTTCTTATTTCTGTTTCCTGTTATATTCCAGGATGCTTCTTTATAAATTTTCTCCTTCTACACACTTACAGGGTATGGATCATGTACCTGTTTCTAAGATGGATTAAGAACAATCGTTCTTATTACTGTAACAACGTGGAAGAGTGAGCATATCAATTTCAGATTTTTAATTTGTTTGAGGAAGACAAGATTCATTTAATCAAACTAGAACTTTCTGCTTGCCTAATCTCTCCTCTTTCTCTCTCAATATTTCCCAATCCACATTCCTCTGAAAATGGAAAAGGCCCTAAGCAATGATATTTTTGAAGTTTACCTGGCAAGGAAGGAACTCTTGGACTGAAATGTGTGTCCACAGATAAGGTGGGAAATGAACACAGTGTTACGAAATTACAATTTTTACTACAGGACAGCTAGACTGCATTATTTCAAATATTGGCTGAACAATATTTACTGATTTCTTTTAGATACAGCAAAAAATATTTCATGGTTTGGAGTTGCTTTTTATTTGCCTTACATCAGTGAAATCTTCCTCAAAAAGAGAGTGTAGAAAAGCTTCCTCATTATAATAAAAAGAAGAAAGATTTGAAAACCAAATAGGAACACCTGTGGAACAAAAGCAGACTCAAAAATAAGATTTTTTTTTTGTCAATAAATTAGCTTTTATAACTTCCATCAAACCTGAAATCATGTATGAAGTTGTCACTATATCAAAGAAATAATGGAGTTAATCTCTTTGGATAAATTTGCAGTTGAACTTGAAAGGTGGCTGATATATTTGATCTGCTGTAATACTACAAAGTACATTCAAGAAACAGAAATATGACACTTTTCATCATTTACACCTGGTCCATAGCTCATCAAATATTTTAAAACCTGAATGCATTATAGAAGCTTAAAAAATGTTGAACAAATCTGAAGCTTATTAAAATCTTCCAAACATTTTAAATTTCTCTAGAAAAGACTCTCCTATAGTACCTCTCCTATCAGTCTCTAGATTATCTTCCATTTGCGGTTTCATCCTATCTCGGCAGGCCCTTCCTGTCTTGCTTTTTGGCTCAGGATACTCCACTCCCTTTTGTTTGACCAGTAGGAAGTTCACAGTTCCAACAGGAAGACCCCACCTTCCCAAGACAAATCAGATGTTATTTTATGACTCATTTTTCATGGATGACCTTGATAGAATGAGATACATTTGATAATAAAAGCAAAAGAGGTTTAGCTGAGCTTTTGAGATTCCTCTTTCTTTCCCTTGAATTGTTTATGTATTGGTATTGCGATTTCTCTTTCCCTCTCTACACAACTTCCATTTCTCACTCTCTTGTAAAGAACAAAAAATCATTTGATTTACTCTTTCAGTCTTTAATACAACGTGTACTTGATTGTGGTTTCAGTTTTTCTTGTACCTAACAGTTAGTGTGCAGTTTGATATCTGCTGGCTGAAAATCAGTAGAAATTTGGAACTTAAGTCAATTGCTTACAATGCAGACGTATAGACATATAGAGATATTCTAGCATAAGTCATGGGGCAGCAGATATAACACAGAAGCTACAGATGACTCCARCCCTTCTGGACCAGCAGCTGAAGGCCAGGAAGAACACACTAGAGTACTTCACAGACATATGTAAGTCCTATTTTTAGACAAGTAAATTGAGCCTGTTATGTCTAAATTAATAAACAAAAAATGCAAAAAGCAGACTAGAATTGTTCAGATTGGTGAGTCCTGTGTTAAAACTCATGCCATTTCCATCATCTGAGACTATTAAAAATAATTTTCTTTCCCCTCAGGTCAAAGAATTCACTTAGCGACAGACATATTGATGACATGTATGATACCATTAAAAGTGCTTGAATTATAGCAAAGAAAATGGAAATTTCATAAGAGTCACATGTAATTTGGGAGCCTAAATCCAGTTATGATTGCATGTTGGCAGACATTCAAGAGAAAATGATCCAGGCTTATCTTTTTTGTGTTAAATACTGCAGCAAAACCAGAAAATATTTGACAGCTTTTTACAATTTTCACTGTGATACCTGAGATGGGCAAAGATCTTCAGGGATCAAATTCAAAGCAAGATAGTGTGGGAAAGAAAGGAAAAAGAAAAGATTTGTAAAGCGAGATTGGTGTTTGCATATAGCCATATTTATGCTAACTTCTGGAAATCTTACYTTCAGTTTAGAGTTTTCATGGTAAAGGTGGGTTGTGCTTGAGGTCAACTGATGTTCACTGCTGCTGCAGCTGTCAGGCTCTAGTGGTAGGGTTCACCCTCTGTTCCCTCTTGCCCCAGAAAGGACTTGAGACAGCTCAGCCGTGTGTCCACTTGCTTTAGCTCAGCTTCTCAGTGGGACTGTTTGTCCTGTCAGGAAAATTCCATCTTCAGCTCTTGGAGAAGATGAGCTATAAAGTCAGAGCTACGAACCAGAGAGCTATGAAGCTCAGACATATTGGTTTCTCAGGGTAAAAGCACTGTGTCTGGGATTTTTGAGGTTTCTCAGCCTCTCCTCTATGCAGATGGTCTCTTTTCAATGGTTACCTCAATGGTAAGGGGGACATGGGCTGTGAAGAGCTGGGGAAACAGGGGACGAGCATGGCCTGCTGCCCTGAGGCAGAGATAAAAAACATGTTTTTTGTTCCCACYTTGGGGGACCTGGAAATTATTTTGGATGATCCTGATCCAATGACTGCAGTACTGGCAAGAGAGAGACCTGGAGATTTTCTGGCAGGAAATAGCTGTTCCTTCCTTCTTCTGCAGTCCTAGTGAGGCAATAGGAACAGATGTGATAATACAGACAATAGAAAGACCCAGAAAGACCCTGATGCATGTTCTCTGCCTTGTAGAAAGGGTACAACCTTTGTTTGGGCAAGCCACACACCTCTGTAGGTCTGCATCTGTCAACATCACAGGTTCCCCATGTATCCTGGCCACAGATGGGTGAGTAAAGGAGAGGCTTATGAAGCTGCCTAGCCCATATTTGCTCCAGATATCAGGGGYGGGAGAGAAATGTGGAAAAGAGGCTTGATGTGGTATGGGCACAAGATCTGAGGTTGTCAGGAGTGGATCTTTTCACTGCAAGGCTGAGAGAGCTGTGCTGTTTGAGATGCACTGTGACACCTGGTGAGGAATGTGTACTATTTGGAGATCTGGCCTCACACGGGGAGTGGCAGTCTGAGTCCACCACCAGAGAAGCCCACAGGCCCAGGTCAGGAGCTAGCCACCCATGAGAGTCTTGATTTGAAGGCCAAATGGTACCTTGGAAACACAGAGAACAAAGCTGTGCCACCTGGGCAGAGATGTGTCCATCAGCCCTGGCTGGGCTGGGACACATCAAGTTTGTAGCTCTAGGGGCAGAGAAGTCCTTCAGTGAGCTCCTACCTGTGTAGCCCATTGGGCAGGACTTTGGCTTGCAAGTGATGATGCAAAAGGACTGTGTCCTGTATGATGTGAATGGAGATGTTGATTAAGAGAGAGCAGGAGCAACCAGAGTACCAGGGGGAATCTTCTAACATTGTATCCTACAGTGGACAGCAGTGGAGAGGTATGGTGACAGTTGCCAGTGAAGCAGCATAAGACTATGGTTTGTTGTTTTCCCTTCCACACAGGCTATGAGGAATGGATCAGAAAAGGCAGGAATTATAGAGAAAGAGGGAGAGAGAAACCCACAGGCTGGATGAGAGACATGTTAGCAGCCCTGGCTGTACCTGGCTTTAGTTCTTGGCTTTGCAGCAGAAGGGGAAGGGTGAGGTCTGTGGCCAGGAAAGATGCAGGGAAGCTGCAGCAGCTTCTTCTCAGGCTTGTTCAGGAATGGCCATCATGGAAGGCTTTGTTTAGGCAGAGTTCAGGTGGGGAGTGACAGGGTATTGCCAAGTGCATGGAGGGGCTGCAGGCTCCCTAGGTGTGTGGATGGGCCTTCTTGCATTGGCGATTCTTGTTGGATGTGGCTCAGAGAGCTAAGCAATTCATAAGGAACTGGTTCTTCTTGTTGGGAAAAGAACTGGCTCAGAGATCTGGATTCAGAGAGATGTAGGAATGACCTGGCATCCTCAGAAAGAAATCTACACAAATTCAGTATTAATATCTTTACTTGTAGAATAATTCCTAAGAATGAGATACTTTGCAGGCAGTAAGAGTAACATTACGTATTTATCGTCTTTTCACCAACTCTCCAGTTACAGCAGTTAATCAATATTTATGGTAACTACTTTGTTGACAAATTGGAATAGAAAACCTCTGCAGGTCTCTTCAATCTATGGTGTTCTATGAGCTTTATCTTCAGGTAGGTTCAGTTTCAGAAAAGCTATTTCAGTTGCATCTTGCTGTCCTTGTGACCTTTGAAAGCTAGATCTTTCACAGTCTTTCAAAACTTGATTGCAGAATGCTAAGCTTGGTTTTACATCATTGTTTTACCATTCCTGGACTACTATTTATCCTGGAAATGATGAGGCAATTCCACTCTACAGGTACACAATAACATAAATTCACAGCATTTGGGTAGGTGTTATTGTTGTTCATCCCTTAGTGATGAGTCCCTTTTATTGTATACTTGTTTGTCCCARGCAAACACATCCTGTTATTCCACAAAGATCATACTGGTGTGCAAAGGAGGAATTCTGCAGACAGAAAACTGATCCTGTGACATTTTCAGTGTGACAAGAACCAGGACACACTGTAATTCTAGCCAGACATTTTGTTACTGTAAGGTATGTGGTCTAGCTTCTTGTCTAAAAAYACAGCTTTTAATAGAGACCAGAACTTTGGGGTGCTAATCTAAGCCAAATTAAACTTTGCACACTTTGAGGCTTAACTGTCATTACCATATTATGTATTTCTTCAACACTGTATAACTCTTTCACTACTTACTGTTTCTCATGTATTGCTCTTTCTGATGAAAAATAACGCAAGTGTTAGAACAAAAGAAGAAACGATTATTAGTCACCCCTTTTATATGAAGATTATAATACATGTTGTGTTTATTTGCAATTAATCTTTTTATTATTCTTTAGGGTCAGTTCRGGTGAAAAACTATATGTAGCTATTCTGCCTGAAACCTGTGGAAGGAGAGAAAAGTCCTTCTAGGGGATTGAAGGGGAACAGGAGGCCATTGAAGAAGGAGCATTACGCTGATTTCTGTTTAAAGCGAATGGAAAGACATAACAATCAAACCTTATCAGGCTTAATTTATACTGCCCTCTGTTACCTTTGAAGACATTTCTTTTAAAACCAATTACAGTTTGAAGTTAAGGTCAATATGAAAGCAGTAATTTTGTGAAAGGCACATCTGACATATCTGTCCAGCATGTTGGAAAAAAGAGTCAGCTTAATCCAAAGAGGGGTGGGGGGGGGGGAAGAGGGAGTCTGTGCCAATCTACCTGAAAAGTTGCCACTGATCTGCATATGTTATGTAGACCGAAGTCTCAGTAATACCGTTTCCTAACTATCTCTGTCTGGATCATTGTGTTCTGAAATATATAGCAAAGCTCTTCCCATTTGGTTCATTATTTTGACCAAAACTGTATAATGGCCAGAAYGTCTAGGCCAAGAGAGTTTGCATCTTGCAAGACTCCTAAGGATTACATTGCTGGAGGTGTAAAACATAGATTGGCATTTACTAAGAAACTCCATGGGTTTTGCTGGGTAAAACCCAAATGTTCAGGAAATTAAAATGATTTTATATGTCCTCAATTCATGTACAGCAGCACTGTTTGTGGAATAGAATTTCCTCCTGAGAACATCTGAAAAAGTTACAAGTCATCTAAATACAACCTCAGTGCTTGTAACTCTTGCAGCCATAGAACACAAAAAATCAAAAGCAAAATCTCTTCCAATGCTCCCAATTATTTGTTTCATAAAATCCCATAGCTCTAACAGCACACTGAATATCTGCAGACACCCAGGGTTTAGCTTGTTGGGCTCAGGGTCAACATAGGGTAGCTGATGGCCTTGATTTAATGAGCCAGAAGCAGCCCTGGCGGGGGGCTGCCCCTTCTTTGCCCACAGTTGCCTTCAAGCCGGGGTTCCCACTGGCAGTCGCTGCGAAGCTGCAGCCCAGGCACCCTGCAGATGTGCCCATGCCTGGCCCCTGCATCCCTTAATCCAGACCAGGACTTTCAGGCTGACTTCCAGAGCCTACCACTGGCTGAACCTCTGGGCCTGGTCAGGGAGGGGGCACCGCGTGGCCCTGCCACCCCCAGCCACCACCCTCAGGTGAGCATTTAACAGATATATTAAAAGCTATTGAATAAAATAGAGTTCATTTAAATCTCTCCTCTGAAAAATAGCATCTCCTCCTGAGGAGCATTTAATTCTCGCTCTGACTGAGTCCCAAGGAAAGCAAATTCTGAAGCTGCATTCAGATGAGAAATCCTTGTCAACCATGCTGAAAGGTGCAAGCATGGAGTGGTGATTAACATTTTCCAGCCAAATGCAAGTACAATGGTGGAATGTAAAATAGAAGTTTATGAGAAGTACCAGGCTGGCCCTGCTAGAAGCTCCATTCTTCAATTTTTCCACGGAATCAGTACAGCACGGACAGCAGCAGTAAAATGGTCTTCTCACTACCCGCCCTACTGAAATGTGTGCTTTAAGCAACTGCTACATGGGGTGGAAAGTTTAGTTCTGTCTCTGTGCCCATTCTATGTTTGGCCTTTTGGCTGAGACTACTGGGGAGCGGGTTGTGTGAGGTTACTTTATATTATATAGATATACAATATATATATGTATATCTATAAATGGATATACATATCGCTATACATTATATAGTCCACTAGCAGCTGATATCCAACCACCAAGTCCTATCACACATACACACATGCCCCCTCAGCCCCCCAACCACACACACAGGAGCCAATACTGACTTGTGATCACTACCAGCATGGTCCAGATTTGAGTAAATGGCTTGAACTCTATCCATTACAAATCCCTGAGTCACCCTCTTCTGCAATAAAAAAAWTTCCAAGACTGAGGTCCTTTTTGCTTGTCCATCTATTGAAGGCTCAGGCCAATGAATGAAGAATTAAACAAATAGAATATTTTATGTGTCACAATGTTCATTTAATCCATGCACACTATATAATTCATTTCATGCTGGCTCCTCCCCAGGTGCCAAGAAATCCCAAAGTGAATTAATTTGCTTGTCTGACATATATCTAAACATTCACCTTTCTAGCTCAATTCCTCTTCGTACATATAAAAAACCTCTTAAAAGAGCTGAAAACTTTTTTCTGATATTAATGTTTGTATTTTTATTAGGTAAACACTTCAGTTTTAAATGTCATTGCATTCATGTTTATTCAATAGAGCACTGAATCTTACATGTAATAATTTCCAAGAAACACAATAGGCTTGTTTTTGTAGACTAAGAGAGACACAAGACAGATATAGTAGTACTAGAGACAAGAACACTTCCCGTTTAAAGAAAACAGATGTAAATAATCACAAAGCAAAAATTTCTATTTACAAAGTATGCTGTGATTTCTTATAACCGTTTTAAACAGGCCACAACCTTTTTTTTTTTTTTTTTTTTTTTTTTTTTTTTTTTTTTTTTTTTTTTGGCACTGAAGATGCAAAATCCACAGTTAACACTGAAACTGACCTCTCTCTTCTCACTATTTTCAGACAAGGTAGTACTTTAGGACAGTGCTACCTACTGTGCATCCAATTCTTATAAAACCATCTCTTTTAATTTTCTTGCTGTTTGAGAATCTAAGACATGTGTGTGCTCGGAACAACACTGACATTAATAAAAAGGTCAAATAAAAGTGCTTCTAGTGGGCCAACAAAGCTGGGATCAGAGCCAGACATTTATGGGCTAGCTTTGGCATAAAAGTAGACTTTCCACTCTCCTGAAAGCCAGAAGCACTTGGTTGCTCTCCTCACTACAATCAGAATTCTTTGATGATTCTGAAGCTGGCAAATTGCTATTTAACTGGTTATCCAGTTCCTCCCTCTTATCCCAGGAACTGGAGAATGGTTCTCTCCTGCCCTTAGCTTAATTTCTGCACAGGCAACCCTCTTTGCTAGCTCTGGAAGAGGAATAAAGCAAGGGACAATTACACATAAAGGCCTCCAACCTCTGAAACAGGAGCAGATGAGAAAATAACTGTAGCAACCATCACTGGTTTGGCACTCTAGAAGTGTTTGCTGGGGCAAGTCAGGTCTAGGAGAGGAAGAGAACAACTGCTGAGTAGTCAGTGGAATCAGCAGATTGACCACAATACTAATGGAAACACTGCTGCATTAATTCTTCCCTTGTGATTCAGACATTTGCTCGGACAAATTCTGATATTAATCTCTCTAAGCACTTTTTATTCCACAGCTAATGCTATTGATTTTAGCGGAAGACTGCCTGCAAAATAAGGTGTTGTTCAGACTAGGTAACTGCATTGGATCTGATGGTATTGAGTAGAAACTGCGTTTAGCAATGATGGGAAGGCTAAGTGAGTAACACGATGTCCAGAAGAATGAAACTTCAGCTCTTTACCCCGATGCCAAGATCCAGGGGCATACTAATGAAGTGATTAGTTCTCTATGGATAGTTCTGACAATAAAATCAAAATGAATACTTTTGGGTCCTCTTAGCCTCCACATAAATTCACACTCATGTTGTCATTGGAATACCTTTTCCCTTTCTGAGAGATTTTCCAGGAGAAAGCAATATGGCCCATAATTCAAATTTTAAAGGACCAAACTACTGTATGCATAAAATAGCTGGAGTCCTGTCAATTCTATCCTCACAGCTAGCTCGCTAGGGCGAAGCTGGCAGGAAGAGTGGAAGGAGGTGTCAGAAGCGTTTGCTGCCTTTGGGACAAAGACTGTGATTCTAAGAATGTGTTTTTTTTTCCTGGGTTTTCTGTCTTCCTAMCAGATAAGAAAACAATAATCAGTGTCATATTTTGGGTCTGCCAGCAATGGAAATGTAGACATGATTGACAAAGGTGATACCTAAAAATAATGTGAATAAAGGCAAAAATTTTACTTGCAAATAAGATACTAAAACTACTGTGACAAAAATATACATTCCACTTTTTTATTTTATTTTTTTTTCCCTGTGGATCATAGAATTTGTCAATGCTTATGTAATAAAAAAAGAGCTGAATTTAAGTTTCTTTTACACAAGTGTAAAACTGAAGCTATTATATTTATGTCAGTGGAGTTATACAGTGTGACTAATTTAAAATGTGGCCAATCTGCTTTAAAGATTATTTTAAATGAACTTTCATTATTTTAGGATATTAAAYTTAAATCTAACAGAAGGTGGAAAAGCTGTTCAGTCTAGGTACTTTTAAAAAATTCTCTCCCCCTTCCCCCCCCCCAAAAAAAAAAAAAAAAAATACTACCATTATCCTAATAATACCACTTCAGGCTTGCTGAATATTGCCAGCATGAATATTTCCATCAACTTCAATGCAATTTCTTGCAGTCTTATCCAGCACTGGGCTGTATGGAATTTTTCTTTTATTTTGTAGAAGTGGGATGTAGTCTTGGAAAACATTTTGGGTACTTTTAGGATAAAGAAGGACATACTTTCTCTAGAATCTGTATTTGAACCACCCAGAGAGAAGGCTGAGAATTTCYCTATGTGACAAGAAGGACTCAGGACTTTTAGGCTTGGAGACCAGCATTTTGGATCCTAATTAGAGATAAATATTTTCCCCAAACTCCCAAGCTGGCCTTTAAAGAGATGGGGACTCCAAAGCTCCTATCTCAGCTTGACTCTCAGAGCTTCTAGGCTCTCCTCATCTTGTCATACAGACTGATAAAGAACTGGAAGCCACCAAGCTTGAGCTTCTGGCCTTGTCTTATACCTAAACAAAATGTTTCAATTTTTGAAAACTTATCTTTTCTCCAGATTTACCTATTTGAAAGACTCCACCCTCATTCTGAAACTGAGCAAATACCTTTTTTTTCAGTAGGTCAGATTTCCCAAAGAGCGGAAGTAAGCATACGTACTGGTTAGCAACATCCAGAAAGAAGAGTTTCACATCTGTTAATCCCTTTACAGTCAGCAACTACCTGTAAAGCTGATTAACAAAAAGAAGTCCTCAAGATCTTCCTTATAAACTAACTTCCCCAGGAAGGAGAGGATCACAATTCAATCCATATAATACAGTTTTTCAAAAGCCCACAAATGTRGTTTTTCAGTTCAATCTGTATTTAGGTTTGGACTAATGATTTCACAGATGAAATCACTATAAAAATAATTGGCAAGAAACTTGCTAAGTTGTGCAACTAAGTTGTGACTTACAAGTTCACAAAAACAAATCTCTGTTGGGATTCATTTTAAATATGAAGATATATTTAGGATATGATCCTTTAAAACTACCAAAACTAAAGATTGRCAACCATTACATTACACTCATGTGGTGAAGAGTCTAAATTCAGTTTGACTGTCAGTGAGTCTTTATATATAATATATAAAAGCGAGAAAGTTAAAACTTATGATGCAAATGCTGAGAGAATAATATCTTAGTATAATTATTGATTTTTCTGCAGTTTGTCAGCTTTTTAAAAATCAGTTTTGTTTTATTACTGTGGACTCACACKAAGTCTTTAAGTGTAGTCATGTAATTTTCTCCTTACACTTATTTTTCTGATGTTTATGTTCTGTTTATGTTAAGTTGTTTAAGAAATAAAATATTTTATACAGAATAAAATAATATTATATTAACAATAATCACTATTTCTATATTTTACACTTGCAGGCTTATATTTACATAATTAACATTTTA
>NW_028185406.1:110009-137470 GCF_003343005.1 Rhea americana | reverse complement strand
GAGGATGTGCCGTATGTGCATGTGGCGTATCCCAACACGTGCATTTAAGCTATAGCTAACCAGCCATTAGAAAGTCTGCCTTTCAGTTTGGTCCTGAAACAGGGATCCTTTGAGGGGAGGTACTGTTTGATGTGACTGTAGAAGACAACACATGAAACTGCTAAAAGTGAACCTTTTGAAAATAGACTGTAAGTGAATCTAGAAAAGATGTTTTCCATTACAAAATATTTAGTTTTCTTTCCTAAAAAACAGAAGGTTTTTTTTAGTATGCTTTGATCCCTATTTAGCATGCTTTTTATTCAGTCATCTTAAGCAACTTGAGGATTAAACAATCCAGAGCTCATCTACTGGATGATGCATTGCCTATGTGGAAGATTTTAATAGAYGGAATAACCTCTGGTTTAAGAGTTGGGGAATAGCTGTATTCTCTCTTTTCCAGATGACTAATGTTCTTAATAGGAAGTTGATACAGGCATTTTATCTTTCAGCACACGCTGAGTTGAAAACTGCACAAAATCATCCCTTAAAACCCTTAGAAATAAACAATCAGAGAGAAGGAGGCTAAGTGAGCATACTAAATTATAAGAAAGTTATGTAATGAGGCCTCTTCATGTCCCATAACAAACATCTTTGTTTTGAATGAGGGAGTTCCCTAGTTATCTTCAGAAACAAGGTAGAGACTAGTGAAACAAAACACGGTTTCTCCATCCTTTGACTGGCTGGCTATCTACAGAAGGTTTTTCTCATACTATTCTTTTTGAAAGGGTCTACTGGATGAATTGACAAAGAAGATCAGCCAACCAAGTATGTGGGGATATTCACTTTCCAGGCTGTGAAAAGGGAGATAACTTTGACACTGGGATGTAGCCTCTTATAATACCTAATGTTTGAATTAACTTAATAAGAACCAAACAGATCCACTCAGAGCATGAATAAATCCTTCACATGCCAAAACAGTTCAGTTCAGACATAGAGCATTATCACAGACATAAAAAGAAAGTAAAAATAAACCTCTGTAAAGTTTGTTTCAGCAAAATAAAATATAATTGTGTTTCATTTTGACATCAAAGGCATAAATCATAATTTTAAATAATCACAATCTCTTTTGAAGTCCTTATTAAAATCAGGCATTGTCTCAATGGGCGTATCCTACTTCCGTAAGGAAATCTTTTTTTTTTTTTTTTTTTTTTTTGTGCTATAAAAAGAATTATTTCTACATTCTAGATAAAATTCCTGATATTTTATTTCTGTCTTACTCCAGACAGTTTCCTTATCTGAAGGCTGAAGCTTTCCTGGGCTTTCACTATGACTGACACTGGCCTTGACAGAGATCAATTACAAAGCAAAAAAGTCAGAAAGAGAAACAAAAGTACTAAAGAAGTGAAGATGCATGCAAAATAAAACAATCAGTAAGAGAACAAAGATATAAAAGCGAACTAAGGAAACAGAGCTATGAAAGGAAGGTCTATAAAAAATTTGTGTAACAAAAAGAAAAAAAGAGACAAGACTACTGAGAGTATGCAAAAGATGTTCCCAGAATCCTTTTACATAAGCTGTTTTGGAACTGCCTTCGAAAAATTGCTATTGCTTATGGAAAGGTCTCGGAGTGTTTTTATGGTTGGCAGCTGCCTGCTTTGTCTGACTTTCTATGCTTCCAGAAATCTTGGAAGAAATAGAGGATTTTGTGCAGGAGGCAGTGGTTGCCTGAGTCCAGCGAGGTGAGAGGGAGATTTGGTTGTAAGGCAGCTGCTTTAAAATTCCTCAGAATTCCTGCTTATACCATTTCCAAATAAAACGTAAGATTGGCAAAAGGACTGGAATGTGAATGAAATAATTTGAAGATAGGAATTTTTTCCAACAAATGTGAAACATTCCAGGGCTCCCCAAAAAAGAACTCTCCTACCAAAGGCAAATTCCTATCAGCTAAGAGAACTCTGAATGTTCCACGTGGTGTCTTCTACCTCACTAGAAAGGAAACGACTCACTCAGAAAACAGCACTTGCTAAAGAAATTGTATGTGACTTTTGCTATGGCAACTGAAAGTTTTGTCTCATGATGCTCTTCCCATTAAACAGGCCTAAAAGCAGAGGTTAAAAATCATACTCTGCTGAAGTCAATGGGAGTCTTGTAACTGACAGGTACCAGGGCCAGGAGCTTACTCCAGGGTTTTTCTCAGATGATTTATCTTTTTTTTTTTTTTTTTTTTTTTTTTTTTACAACTTCACACTTTGCCTTTTTTAATATTGCATTAGAATACATCTCTGTTGTTTATAACCGGTTTGATGCTAGCTGAAACATATGTCAGAGCAAGATGTTAAACAAAGGCTGGTGTTTGTTGAAATCAGGCAACTGTGTGCTCTCTAGTATGTGTTATTTACTCTACTAATTGTGGTTGCTTCTATTTGTATTAGAGGGTGTCCTGTGGATTTGCTGGAGATTTGGCTCTTTGTTTTGTGGTTCCTGGTCATCACCAACATCTGAGTAAGAAATCTTCCTATTCACAGAAAGGTCATTTTTGGAGCCAAGGATAATGCTGTTTCTGTTTGCTGAATCCTAATAATATAGTTCAATTTCTATTTCTGAGAGCAAAGATTGTACTATCCATAGTAAGCTACAGACAAACAGTAACAAGATTAGTATGGACGACTGGATGTCCTAGTTAAGTGTCATGAAATAAAAATGCTCTATCTCTGTACTTAATACACAGTGAAACAATTAACTTATAATCCTCTATAGAAAGACTTAAAGTAAAAATATAATAATTTGAGAACTTCTCATAAGAATACATCATTTTCTGTTAAATTTGCACTACTTTAATGGTTATTAATTTGTACAGAATTACACTGAAATATGATATTTCATAAATATGTCAAAGTGAATGAATGAGTGTTCTGGTAGAGTCTTCACCTTTTGGGCTATCAAAATGATAATTGTAAATTTGTTCTCATATTAATAAAATGCAAACAGGAATAGATTTATTTCAGTGATGTGCCATAGTTCTTGGATTTCAAAAGTTCTCTTTTTATTCAGATTCCTCTTTCCAATGAAATCAGAAGAATTTTACCAAGTAATTTAAGACAAAGGGAGATGAACTAGTAATCTTATAATGTCTGTGCTCACCTTTTTTCTGTTAACTGAAGAGTAAAAATGCACCAGTTGGGATATCCTCAATACATCCTACGTGCATAATAGCCAAATTCAAATAGCAATAAGGTTATTTTTAGATAATATTAATTTAGATATTAAAAGAAGAAATATTCCAACCTAATTGGTGAAAAAGGAAAATAAAGCAGACTAAGCATGACTTACTGTGTAATCTTTATTTCCAACCAGAAACTGAATATCTAGGAAATGCTAGCAGAATATGAAAAACATGTCTTGTTCTGTTGAGTTAACATTGGCTTCACACCAGTGGTTTGCATAAGCTGCTGAAAGTTGTCATTATTCTTGACTTAAGGCAATTTTATTTTCATCCCAGATCAACTGGGTTGAAGGAAAACCCTCCCTTTGAGTATTAATATCTTTATCTACCTCTATATATAAAACAACTGTCAACTATACTTCACAATGAAGTATTCGAGTGGGTCACTGAAGCTTCATGTATGAAAGGCAAATAGAGCACAGATTTCTTGTATTTTTAGCAAAGATCAACTGACCAGTCTTGTGAAAGATGCTTCGTGTAACCATGCGCTGAGATACATGTTCATTTTTCACAATTTTAAAATATTTTCCAATGGATAACATAGTTTCTACTAAAGAAACTATTATATTTTTTCCCCTCAAATACTGTAATGAATTACTTATTTTATTATGGTAAGGAGCTAAAAGCTTTTCTGAAGTCTAAGAAAACCTTAACTAAGAATTTCACAGCCAGTTAGATAACTTGCAAAATGCCATATTGCTATCTTTCATTTCTGAATACAAATGGGAAAGGAGAGCCAACAATATTGTAAAATAAATTATTCTCATGATTTTTAGAGGTTTAAAGGTAGCATAGCTAATCTAAAAAAGTATTTTAAAAGATATTAATCAGTTGTCTCTGCTTACATCTTAATTGTAATTAGCACACGCTAGAACTTCATTAACTATAATTCAACAATTTGACATAAAATGTAGTTAGTTAATGAAATATATGCTTTGTTTTCCCATTGTTTTCATGGGTGAACCATGTTGAGTTTTATAGCATGTTCCATTATTTGATATAAAAAGTCATCCCAGAAACAGTGTTTCTAGCTCCATGTGGCATCCAAAAGATATTTAAAAAGTGACATAAAAGCCTTCTGTGTTCGTGCTGATAGAGTCACATTTTGGGACGAGACAGGACAAAATATTCTTATTAACACAAATCAATATTTTTGTGAATGCTATAACTGGTCTAAAGCAATCAGAAAAAAACTGGCTTCAAAAAAATGAATTATGATTGTGCAGCAGGAACAATGTTACTGTTATCTTGTTACTGTTCATACAGCCACTGTATTTTTTTTAAATTGTTGTCGTATAATAAATATGGTTTGTTTTCATTTAGTATTCACTGAGACATAAAACGTGGATGCACTTCCAAGATGCATTTGATTAATACAATCAATGCAAGAATACAAAATCTTTTGAAATACTTGGGGAAAAGTCCAGACTGTGAGATTAGCAGATCCTGAAATACAGCAAAACTAACATTTTACTTCCCAAGGAAAGAAAAAAAAAAAAAAAAAAAAAAAGGAAATTAGAAGACAGGAAGAGGAGGATGAGGCATGATATATAATATATACATTGTTTATACTTGCAGACAGAAATGCTTCCTCAATTTACTGTGTTAGAAGTTCACCTACCTATATTTTTACAGATAAAAAGACAGCTGGATTAGATGAGCCTATATCAGATTTTCAGATCTGTATCAGTGCCAGTGGTCTTAGTAAGCAAGCTCAAACCAGAAGCCATTTTTTTTTCCACTTTTGCTCTGGATCAGAACCACAGAACAAGACTTATGATTTCCATCAAAAGCCAACACAGAACTTAGCCCCGATTCATTGTACAATGACTGAAACTTAACATGAATCTAAACTCTCACAGTAATACAGAGACAGAAGAATAGCAGTAAGAAAGAGCAATTAAAGCCTTTATACTTATGCCCAAGACAGCCATCTAATACTGGGATCTACATATCAGCTTTTTTCTTAGTTACCTATACTTTTTTCCATTAGAAAATAACATTTAAAAAGCAGAACAAATCCACTTGCATTCCAAATAAATTATTTCCAAAAATAATTCAATAAATTATTTGAAACTACATGGCAACTACTCAATAGTATGATTTATTATTACTAGCATACTCTCATCAAAGATGCAGCTTTATTATTTTGTGTGAAATTTGGTATTTTTTGGTGCAAACAAATGTGGAAAATAAGAGATAAGCTGGGAAGGCTGGAGCTATGATAAAAAATGGCACAAGCTGATAATTGATATTAAAACTTATTTTCAGGAATAGAATTTAAAGCTAGTCTCTAAAAAAATGATTTCTTTCTTCCCTCCCTTTTCCACAGATGTAGTTTTAAAATGAAAATGAAGCTTAATATATAGAAAACGTAAATGGAACACATGCACTATATAATTATGAAATGAATTAAATTGTTAAGTTTCCATCTTTGACAAAATATGATACACTGCCATCTCCATACTGAGTTGGATCTGGTCCTCAAAATGTCCTTGGCTTAAAAACAGCTTACAATAAAGTCTTGAGCCAAAGCAGGCATTTTCTTGGCTTTAGGTAGGACTGTCTCTTCCCATCGCATAGAAAGTGTTCCAATAAATAGGACTCAGTTGTATGTTTATTTATAGTTTTACACAACAAAAACATTATTTTCTCAGTCCTTTGTAAAAATAATAGAAAAGTTCTGACAGAAGAGAAATATTGGTGCAATGTGAGGGTTTGATTAAGAGAAGGACAGGTTGCAGGTGAGAGGAACTGATGAGTTTGACTTCACTTTTAAATACTGAGATAACTGTGCTATACTGATTTATAAATACTAATAATGGCTGTGCGTTAGTCAGAGTCCAACAGAATGTGAACTAGAATTCCAGTAAAATAAGGATGTGTTATTCCTCTAGTTTAATTTCTCCACACAACCCTGCACTGAGTAACACCACAAGYGTTTTCTGCCAGTTTCCAAGCAAACACTGAGGCTTGAGCTTCCTCCATGTATTATTTTTTCGTGGGAAAGAAATGAGCATGAACAGAAAAAGTGGTTGTCCCTATGTCTAACCCAGGGAGTTCCAGGCAATTCGTTTTTATCTAAGCCTTCATTAAAAACAAAGATGAGAAAAAAGTGAGAGTTTGTATTAGCCAGAAAGCCTGATTACTTTAAAAACCTGCAGGAACACTGGTGGTTGTACACTGACACAAAAGGAGTGAGGCGTAGGATCAGTTTAGAAACAGTAAACTTCTGTATACRTTTCCTATTATAAAAACTTGGAACCCTTTTCTGCAGGAAAAAATAAATGAAAGGCAAGAAATGAAGACAAAAATATAATAGTTTTTAAAGTGAACTCAGCCTAGACTATTTCAGTAGTATTACATCACTGCTGGGAAACTACTGTACTGTGGTCACTTACTGGAAAACTAAATGCACAGAATATGAAAGATACAAAAAATTAATAAACTGTAGGTAAAAGCAGTGAACTACGCTAAAGTCAAGGTCTGAAGCATTTCAATTAAGTTAAACTAATTTATATACAGAAACCAAAAGTGGTCTTGGGAATTTTCACTTTCTTGTCATTGTTATAGACAGATTAAATGCTTCCAAGAAGTATCATTTACATTTCTTTGACTTACTCAATCTTTCATTTAATGTCATTAACATATGGTTAACCTCAAATATATTTAACACCAATTTTACAACTTAAAATAAATCCAGTGTTCTAACTCCATTTATTTGTTTCAAAGCCCAAACTGTGGGCCAAGGAACAGCTCCAGCACACTGTAAAAATCAGTGAGAATCTTCTATTGACTGTAGACCATATTGTAATATCAAGGCAGTAGTGACTGAATCGAGGGTCTTCCCTGTTATCAGTTGAGCAAGAAGACTGAATGGGCTCATATGGCTAAACATGGCAATCATTAATAATAGCTACGCYGTGAAAGACAACACAGCAAAAATTCATATTCATATCATAATGCTAATGCCCTAGAGGCAGATCAGGCTTCAAACATTTAGTCCTTCCATTCATGAACCTCGTCTGATCTTAGTCTCTGTCTTTTCTCCAAGTTTTCACTGCATTCACTATGGAAAAAAGGGGAAAAAATGTTATTTGGCAATAGCTGAAACAGTGAAGCCCTAAGGGCCTTCCGCTTCACCTGAACCCTGTATCAGTGTGCCATTTAACTTCCTACTCCAATGTTTTGCTGAAGCAAGGTGATGCACATCCAGAAATAATTCTTTAAAATATCATTAACTGCTAATGTAAAGTATGAAAAAGTCAATGAAATAAGCACACAGAGAGCTGAAAGGTGAGAAACATAACGGACACTCACTGCTAACTCAAAACCAACTTGTTATTGTTATATGGCCAGCACATAACTGTTTGTGATATTAGATAAGGACTAATGTCTCAGTTGCTACTGCCTCCTTTTCACTCCTCTCATGCCAATAAATTTCCTTCTGGAATTTTAAATATAAGATGTTTTAGCAGCTCTCAAACAGTAGTAGAATGGGGCCTCCAACACTTCAAGGAGCCATGTCCTTAAAAACCATAAAATTTTTTAGGGTCTCAATTCCTGACCAAATCTTTGTAATATCTCTAAAGTATTGTTTTAATCTTATGGATCTGGAGAAAAGCTAGAAATATAAATCTCAAAGCTAGAAATATAAATCTCTAAATATCAGAAAGTTAAAACCTCAAGAACTTTAAGTATCATATGAATTTTCTAGCCAATCTCATGATTTTGAAGGACTTGAGTCAAGACTGTAACCGTGTAAGTTACAAGGGTGACAAAGGCAAAGCATGCCCTATCACAGAATTTCATACTAGCAATTTATTTCTAGTACAAATGATCATCATGTACAAGGTAACAAGACGCATGAACCCTTCTGATGAGTTTGTGTGTAGGGCATGCAGTATTTGGTTCTGAATTTGGCATAGAACTAATGTGCATAACTTTCTTCTGGTTCCATGTGTATAACTATGTGTGTATTACCTTGAAACTTACTTCAGGAAGGTTGCCTAATGTCACGGAAGAGTGATCTCATTTCACTTACTCATCTGCAAAAATGGAAACTGCTTTACAGCATAATTTAGCAATCATTAATCTTTCCCTGTAAGTGTTAGGTATACAGCTAATAACTTCCTAGGCTGGCTCTGACCAAGTGGCTGTTTCAGCAGGGGCTGTTCCAACAGCGGCCAGGAGCCGATGCTCAAGGAAAGGATAAAGGAAAAGAGGCCAGTCTGAGCAAGGCCAGATTATTCTGGCAGTCTGCATCTCTGTTCACAGGAGCCTTCAAGTAGGCTACTTTCTTCGTGAACCTGTCTTTACTTCAACCAGCACAATTCAGGAGCAGTGGCTACTATAGACTCATTACGTGGCTTTTGAAAAAGTACTTCATTTGCTTGTTTTAAAACTTCTGATCAGCACTTTTTTTTGTTTGTTTGTTAAAAGCAATAGTGAATACTTGTTCCTGATCTACCCTCTCAATATCTTTGATTCCTTATAGCTTTACATATTCTTTTCAGTCATATTTTCCCTGGGCAGAAAAGCTTTAACCAGTTGTACACTTCTCTCACAGAAACCATTCCACAAGTTTTTTTTTTTTTTTTGTGGCATTCATCCCGCATTTTCTAGTTTTACTAACCTTTGCAAGAAGAGCCGCTTGTGTTTAACACAATGTAGGCATGATCTAGTTTCATAAGGTGAAATAGTGTTATTGCATAATAACATTTTCTGTTTTGTTCTCTGTTCCCTACAAACATGCTGAACCATACAAGTCTTGGCATAGATACCCAAAGACTCTACTGGAAATTCCTTCCACTGTGGAGTCCTATCGACAGCACCTTCTGTCTTAGCTCATCCTTCTTTGCATGTGCCTCAGTGGGTCTCTAGTGAGGATGTTGTTAATCTTAGCATATGTTCACTAATTGCTTCAAAAGTCTCGCTATCAGATTTGGGAGGCATTCCTTCTATCTACGGAATGACCTTGACTATCCTATTATATCCTATTTCATCACATATTTTTAAAACAATTTTACTGATTTGCCCAATACAGATTTCACAATTTATTTTACCTTTGAAGATTTTTWAAAAAATCTATTGCTTTTTATGTTTTCTACTCCTCTGATTCCCAGACAAAAGGAAGGATAAGTTATACTCCAAAATAGATTGGCAGTTTCATTGTTGAGTGCTTTTAGTGTGCTTGGTTGAAAATCACTTAGTTTTGCCCCTCATAAATATATGTAACATCTTTTTTTTTTTTTTTTTTTTTTTTTTTTTTTTTTTTAGATCTGTTCAACTGACACTTCAGTCTAAGACAGTTTCTCCACTTTATCCCTGCAAATAAAGGGATTTTCCAGCTCATCTGTGCAGCAGGGGAATCTCTATAACCTTCCCCATTCCGAAATATGTGACTGTATTCATACAATTTATCTTCTTTCTTGTCTTTCTTGTCTTCCTAGAGTAGGACTAGAAAAGCAAGCATGGGGCGGATCAGGAGACCAGTCAGAGGTTTGCRCGCACAAAGAATTTCATAATTAAGCAAGCACATAGGTTCAAATCTCAGGATCCCAAGTGAATGCCTGATCTCCAAGACCTTTCCTCCTAACTTATTTTAGACAGGCTAATTACTACACATATTTACTCATTTGAGGTGCAATATTCCTTTGGAGTTTTAATAAGTAGGATTCAAGTTAGTAAATTCACTTGTACTAAGGTGAAATTTTTCTCTCTCCAATAAAACACAGATGACAGTTCTGTCTGTAGTTGATTCTTGAAGTCTTTAAAGACTTTGRTCAGAGATATGTATGATCCCAGATCTTAAAAGGTTGCAACTACACATGTAAAAGGGCAAAAATGTAAGAAATATTGACATGACACATTGGTGAATCTGTTAGTGTTCATGATATACCTGATAAAACCTGCTTCAAATCACATAAAACAACTAAACAAAAAATTAACACTTAAACTCCTTCTCTCTYTTTTTTTTTCATTTGAAACCATATGGTTTTACTTACTACCAAGGTGTTTTAAAAGTATTTTATATAAGTGATGGAATTGGAAATCTGGGGTTAGACAGGTCATGAATCCATTTTTATGATATTAAAATCTTTCAAAAAATTAAATRGGTGTTTTTCCATTTCTGAGTTGAACTAGCTCATCCCACCCAGAAGATCAATTATATATTTGAACACTTGGTAGGAAGCAATAGTTTCCCACTAGTTACCAGATGTGTAAGCTACTGGTACTGCATAATCCTTTTTGGTCTGTGAAAGCTGACATTGCTTGTGGATGTACCTATTATGTGGCAACCTAAGTTAATGTTTAATATTCATTTTTATTTTGTTTTCTTTAGCATGTTTGTAGCCATAGTAGAGTTCCCAAACAAAAAGAGCTAATCTAAATTCATATCCCTAAGCATCTGAATAGCTTCTTTCAATTCATTCAGTCCCAGGAGCGTATTCCAAGTACTTCTCTTTTTTTTAGCTTTCATTTCCTCCCACTTGTCCTCCACTTACACAGAAGACTATTTTTTTTCCACCGCAAATGTCAACATTTATTGCTTTGTTGGGCCACCCCTAACGAAACAAAAATTGACCCAAGGTGTCAAAACTGCTCTCTTCCTTTTCCTGTTCTCCCTCCCTCTCCCATAAATTAAAGCAAGGTTAAATAAATAATTTGCAGTGAGTCATATTAGTACAGGTAGACTTCTGTCAACATTTCCTTATACCTTCACATATAACATTTAAATGCATACAGCAAAAAACTGTTAAAAATCTCACCATTTTATGAATTAATCCTTAGTTTGATTATTAATTATCTTAAAATTTCATTACTTGCTCATATAATATTTCTTTTGTCTTCCTACTCAGCCTCTCAAGCCACTCATCTGGTGAATCTGTCTGGGATTCAAGTCTTCCAAGTTTGAATACAGAAATCCATGTTCAGCCTTATTATGGTCATGTGAGAGAGACATCATAACATCTAATCGCTCCATGAGATGACAATTCAATGTTCTTTTCTTTGGAGGATGTTCATCAGCTAATTCCCCACTGATACTGTATTAAGCACATAGACAAGAAAGTGCTGAATTTGCAGACTACACTGATTTTATTCATATATATGCTTGCTCTTCAACTGCAAGAGAATAAAAAGCTTACATGAAAGAAAATAAAAAAAATAAATGTGACAACAATTTATGAAGGTAGGAAATGCAGGGAATCAATAAATATAACTGTGGGAATTTCTCTCATTTGGGGCTAAGACTAAGCTATGAGAAAATCAAGAATCTGTTCATTTTTCTGTTCACTTTCATAGATTAAATTGTTAAATAGTGCTTTCTCAGCTCTTTCTGCCTCTTCACAATAATGTTCTCCCAGATTCATCAGGCCTCTCCATTTCTTTAGAGTACAGTTTTCAGTTTGGGGGAGCTCTGGAGAAATCCTGAAACCTGGAGGTTTTACGTAGAAGGCATTTTTTGTTTGCTTTATTGTTTGCTTTTTGTTAAAGGAGAATTTCAGTTTATCAAATTTCTTTAGAAAGGCTAAGTGCGTAATATAACAATTTATGCATTCTTTATGGTATCATATTGTTCAATAGCTGTGAGTTTGTTTACATACTAACATTTGATAACACTTTGGGAAGCGACTACCTGACTTAAAAGTACTGCAGGTAGCATAAAGGTCCTTTTCACAGCAATGTCACTAGAATTTGAGTGTTCTCATAAAATGGAAAGACTGTGGTGAACCTCAAGCTTGAAGCCGCTGGGCAAGTAGCTTGGTAACCTAACAAGCATTCTGTTACCATCAATAGCTGACTGTGGTGATTGCTAACACTTGAGAACTACAGTACAGTGCAGGACACCTAGAGCTAATTGGAATATTATAATTTGTGTGAACATTGTTAGAGAGTTGTTCTCATCTTCTCCCAAGAGCGCACAGACTGTTCCACTAGGGCTTTAGAAACAAATAAGGAAGAAGTCCTAATTCACATCAAAATCTCAGTCATGAGTTGTTAGACTTTTTGAAGTTGGCAAAAAACATGTATATATTTCAGATACATTTACAAATATCTGACAAAGTAGAATGACAGTAATCAAGTGCTGGGAAAAATATCAAAATGAAGAGAATCAGTGAAAGGAATCAGCAACTCTGCTAGTTTTGGAGGAGAAGAAACACTCTTGGTATCTATAAGAATTGTGGTCTCTCAACATCTTAAAGGATGCACAACATTTCTAAATAGCATTGAACAGCAGAAAATTGAAAAGCTTATACGCAAAATTTTAAGAAGGCTACTATAATAAAAGAAAGATCATACTATAGCTATTAACCAATCACCTTTCTATAGGCAGTGTTCCTTAGTGGCTAAAACTTTAAAGTGGAAGAGAACTCAGAAAAGCTAGAATTCATTTCTGTATCAACAACTTATCTGCTTTAATGCACAGGGCAGGTAATTTCACTTTTTTCCTCTTCTATTTTGTCCAAATGAGCAGAAGTACTCACAGTGCAAAGGATTAAGTATGTGCATATGGTTTTTGTAGGACTGCAATTTAAACTGCAGGCAGACTAAGGCCTGTAGTGGAAACAAAGGCGTGGATTTGCCATGCAGGATTGTTCAAAGTGCTTTGCAGCAGGGACTGAYTTACAGTACGTTTGAGTCCAGAACAATGAGGCCATGACTTTCATTAGCTTCAGCATCTAGCCTTAGTACAAGCAATCATCACTTTTATATTTATTACTGTTTGATAATATACGCTAGCTGATAGCCATTTGCACTCTTATTTTTCGATGTTTAGTCTTTTTTTAATTTAAAAAAAAAAAGGACGTCTGCCTACAGTCCAATTTGATAAGGGCTTATTGTCACAGAATTTGTTTTGCTGGCTCAGTGCCTACGTTACTCAGAACAAGTTGGAAATCAGATTTCAAGTCATTTCCCTAGGTGGAAGAATTCTGAAATAATTTCTCTGTAACAGCCATTGTGATTAGTGTGGTAAACACTGCAGATAACAGTTATTTGTACTACTGCTGACCTATAAATCAACACAGATTAGCACAAATGATTTCATCCAGTGCAACAGGTTATGATTTCTTTATAATCTAAAAATTCTGAAATATGGAAAAAAAAAGGTACTTTTTGATCCTAAGACCTAAGGCAGTAAAAAAGCACTTTTTTTTGACTGGACATTTACTAGGGCATCAATATTAAAGGGTGCAATTATGGAAAATTTGCAAAATATGTCACCCTCTCATGTCTTGAGAAAGACAAAATAAGAAGGTACTTTCAAACTGGATCCATAACTAATAACTGTAGGTTTTGTTTTGTTTTGTTTTGTTTTGTTGTTTTTTCCAGAGAAGGAAATGATTCTGCATTATTTATACAAACTCCATTCATATTGGTACACCTAAAATCATAAGTTCCAGGCAGTAAGGATGTTGCTACATTTGATTTTGGATACAAGGCTGTGTGGAATTATGATGGCATTAGTAATTGCATAAAAAAAAGGAAAGTCTAGGATTTTCCCCAACGTTTTCTAAAACAAACATTCATTTTTCAAAGCAAACATAATTTTTTCAATTTATCTCACACTTGTTATCACTTCTTCTGTTGTAACATCAAGAACACTACAATAGCTTCTATCATACTTACTGACTCCCTAATTACACTATCATCTTTGTCATACATATGACAAATTTAAACAGGGGATAATGAAGTGATTGCCTAAAGCTGCAGATGGTGGCAAAGGAGCAATCTGAACCCTAATCACTAAGATTAATTTGAAGGGACTGAAGAATATGCTCTGCTCTCACAAAAATCTCAGCCTAGAGAAGTTTCAAGTTTTTGCTATTAGAATAGGAATGAGTGGTCCAAAACCAGRTTAACAGAATTAATTTAATATCAGAAAATAATTTATTTTTTTATTTTGTCATTCACACAAATAGTTGGGCATTTTCTCTGAAATCTCCCTCTGGAAAGGAGATAGGATATATCAGCTCAAACAGTCTCACCAAACTGCAAGTAACTGCAAACAGTCTCATAAAGAAAAGTAGTTAAAACCTGGATGAGAACAGGAACTAGCATCATCACGTACCTCATCTAGGAAGTGTAGGCAACTTACATGGTTTCATTGTGTACTCTAAATTATACTGATATTGAAATATATATATATATAAAAATATATTTGATTATTGAAGAAAAGAGACCAAGTTCTTTGAAGAGAATAAAAAATGTTTTGTAACATCAATCTTATCTGCAAGTGCAATTTACTTGATATCATCTATAAATCTTTTCCTTGGCACCCCTGCACAAATACATAGAAACTGTTTTAAAAATAAGTTGTTCTGCAAGACACTTATACCCTTCCAGAAAAGTGGTACTGCCTTCTGTTGCATAGATTGCATAAAGCAAGTGAGGTCAACAAGAATAATGACAAGCTWTCAAGAACAATGGCAAATTAAACAGCAATTAACAGAAGATGCTTATGTATTTTTGTGGAGGTAAGCAACAGATTCTTTCTTAGGAACCAGCCACAATCTATGCAATGTCAAAATCAAATCTCAAAGAACCTCAATGTGCCCTGAATTAAAATAAATTATCTTAAAATACAGTATTTTTTTCTGCAACTTATGCTCAGTTAGTATGTGAATTACATTTCCTTATTCTCTATATTTTTTCGGTAAAGAACTGATATTCCTACTTTGGAACATTTTGAGAAAAGGGAGTGATAGTGCYTTCAGCAACAAGAGGGAAAGGAGTCTTTAGAGGCCTGCAATACTTGAGTAACAATATAATTGAGAATAAAGGATCAGTTTGTGTGGTACTCTCATTCTGGTACATTTTGATGACCTCCAGAGGTTCGAACAATTCCAGGATTTCCCTTCTACAGGAGGCTGATCGCCATCTCAAAATAGGAAGGTCAAGGAGTAGAAACTTGCAACACTTTTTCCTTTTTCTGCAATTATTTCTACACAGGAGAAAATGAGCTGCTCAGTGCATCAAAAGAGCTAACTCTGAACAACTTTATGGGCCATATTTATAGCCATATTTAGCACTTGGTGCTGGTTCTTTTTGTGCAAATTCTTGTAAAGCATTCAGTTGCAAAACTAAGGGCAACTTCTTCTTAGAAGTAATATTCAGTCAATCAGAATTGCACTCGCCCTCCCTGTCTATATTATTTTATCAACTAGAAGGGTACTCTCTATGTGCATAATTCCTATATTCATTAGGAAAATTAATTGGGCTACTTCTCCTGACAAATCTGTGGACATTAGAGAAGGTAAAGGSTTGTTAGCAATGTATGGATGAATGATACCACTCAAACAGTAACTACTTCTCCTTAACATCCCACTGCTTGCTTTAGTAAGCGTGTCCTGCACATATTGACCTGCATATGTCTGAAAAAAGCCATTCGCCGAGACAGAGATGAGAATTGATCTTTGCAGGTTCACATTGCAAAATACACAGGCAACTTCATTCTTGAAATAGTTAAGCTCTTTATTTCTGCACTATTATATGTTATTAGTTCAGGCTCACAGTACAACAGCAAAGTGATTTGTGTGAAATCTCCCCAGTTCAGGTGTTAGTTAGCAGTCAGGTATTTAGCTGGAACTCCCAGTGGAGACCTATAAAACTGACCAGAGTGCTCCCCGTTCATAATAACTTCTTTTTAGAGCAAAGTCAGGAAGGCTTCCTCGCTATTCATCAAAGGTGTGTGAATGTTTATACTGGCACCGCTATTTGGGATGAAGACCTGCTGCCTGTTCGGCTCGGTGTGTAGTGTGCTATGAAAAGGGAGTTTAGAGTGTGAGGCCCGAATGTACTCTGTAGGCCAGTATTTTAGCCACAGCTAATGGAAAACCAGGATTGTCAGGGCGGGCCTAGGCTGTGATGTCAGGGCTATATTAGCTACAATGAATCATTTTATGATTCCTGCCAAGATTTTGTGGAAGCTCCCCTCTTACCCCAATGCTCAGAATTTATTTCAAATGGCATCTGGATCTCGGATCTCATAGTAGGAGGTGCAGGAAGGTGCCCAGGAGCACATGCCATCGCACTGTGTATGCAAATAGGTCTTCAGAGAAGCTGAGATTCAGAAAAATTCCAGGGGTGAAACCCCCCCCAAAATAGGATTCTGTGGTCTTGCGTTTTTGGCATCTGCCAGACATTCAACTGGTAGCTTAATCTTGTCCTCGTGCAGTTTTATTTCAACACCAAGAAACCAAAGAAAGTTGTTGAGAAGAGAAATCCACTCATTGTCATTAAATTTATCACCTTTTCTAACTGCAGCCAAGAAAATCACTAAGAAATGCTCGTATTTTCAACTCCTGTACTCCTAGTTGTTCTATTCTTTCAGACCATCTATCCATAAAAAGTTCTGAAATAGAGGAACAATTCTATTACGTTTTGGCAACTTACTATACATATTTTAATTCCTTTTGTTTGGCATGAGATTTCTATCACTACGTCTCCATCATTTTGTAGGTTCRTTACAAGTCCCTTCTTATGGTATCCATTTAAAAATTCTGTTGTCCTCAAAGTCCCATTCTCATGCGTTCACCAGGCCTTGAAGAGACTCTATCTGATGTCTAAAAACATTGTTGAAAGTTCAGTTTGACTCCCCAAAAGCCCRAATCTCACTGAAACAGTTCCAAAGAAATACTTCCTTCACTGGATTTGCTAGGTTTGAGGAGTTGTGTGCATTCAACTTTTCTTTTCTCCTTCTTTTCCCTAATAGCAACAAAAAGAGATGAGGATGGGAGGGGAGAAAGAGAAAAAGGAAAAATGATATAGAAACAGGAAAAGAAGAAATAACTGGGACCTGGAGATAGTAGAGCCTTTTTTGTAGAAGTTTTTAAAAAAAGATTTTAAAATTAAATTATTTTATGGTTTTAATTAGGTATATGAGTCTCCCAAAAAGTAAAGTACTTTTTTCTTTGACTTAACTCTCTTCATTAAGCAAAACCTGAGAACGTTTACTACAGCTGTCTCAAGGGGTATTTGCACTGAGTGTAGAATGTAGAAAAGGACAAAGGCAAAAGAATAATGAGACATGCTCTGTCTTACAGTTCCAATGCACTGGGATACTCTCTGATGTTTTCTCAGTTTGTTTTCATAAAAATTCTTAAGCTCTGGGTTTAAATTTAAGTTCTGGGTTGAATAAGCCCCAAGACTCACAGTCAAACATAACGAAGACTGCCAAGGCTTTATGTGGCTGTAAATCAAGCCCAACTAGGATTTCTACTGTTGCCACCTAAAACAATAGATTGGCCAGGTTCACTTGAAATGTGACCAAGCTGTCTCAAAATTCAGGGTGTGCTATCTAGCCCATATGAAAATTAGTAATAATCTAAAATTAAATAAAGTCTTGTCTAGACTTATTACAAAATTTTTCACAGTTCTGATCAATGGAACTAACTATGTAACAGGAAATAAGCAGCAGAAGTTTACTGCTCACTCAGCATATTTTGTCTTGTTTTGATTCTAGTTATATTTTATGCCTACATTACTATATAAAATGCTTTTATGACCAAATTAGTCTGTAATAATCAATGGAGTTTAGAAATGGGAGTCTTCAAAACCAGCACAGGTCCCTGCCTTGTTTGTCCAGTCTGAAGCAAGTAGGCTGACRAGGCCAGAGTATTGCTGCTAATCTCTGACAGTTCACTCTGCGTTCCCAGTAATGCATTTATCAATATCAAATCAAATAAAATCAAGATGATGGGGTCCTCAAGCTCAGATTCATGACTCAGATGACTTCTACAGAGTAGACAAAAGGCTTTTCCTCTATTACACTTTCTAGATGTCCCTTTCCCACTCAGCATGTTTGAGTTTTTGCTTTTATTCTTGTAAATAACTACTTGCTGCTTGGGGTTTTTGTTTATATTTTAAATAAGGGCCACATGCCTTCAAAATAGGATCCAATGCATCGTCTTACAGCATCAGTCAGGAAGCAGCTGTTTTAGTCATAAATAGACTTAATTCTCAGCATCAGCTCTAGCTGTGGTTGGATCTAGTCTTCAGAAGGCATCTAAATATTACAAAGTTATGAGCTTTTCTACAATAAACTTTTTTTTGGATTGCAATTCATAAAATTATACTAATCTGGTCAAACGTTAGCTCTGCCCATAGATTTCTTAAAGGTAAAGTCTTCTTGAAATGCCATTTTGAAATTTGTAATCATTTGGTAGGGGAAGAAAATGATCATTTTACTTCCTCAGAATTATTTGCTTTTGCTTTATGGCAAGTTAAGTATGTTGAAGATAATATGACTTGAACCACAAAATACGATGTTTTCTTTAGTATTTTCTGGCACATTAAAAGGACAGAGAGAGCAAGATGAATATTTTTCACCCTTGCAAGACGTACTACCTGCTATATCAGCAATTCCTTYTCAGTTGCTTTTGGTTGGAATTTTCAAAAGCATACATAATCACAAATTTTAGGGGTATAAATAATTTGGTTGATTTATAAAGCTCACTACAAAAGTGTAAAGTACTGTACTTCCTGCACAAGTTGTTTGCCTCATGATGTAGCAGTCTCCAAATGTACAGAAAAGGGAATGAGACACTTCTGTGGAAGATTTGGCCTAATCTACATTCATATGAGTAGCATATACATATCAGAAGATGTAATCTCATCCATTTGCATTTGAAGACCAAAGAATTAGGCACAAGCATTTCATGTGCCCTGCACTATGGTGGCAAATTAACTAATACTTAAATATATTGTACTGTCTAATGCAGTCTTTAATAAATTAATACACAAATTAAAGTAAAAGAGAAATATTTGCCACTCTTTTAATTTGTTTTTTGTTAGCCTGAAAAGTTTTTGGATTCATTCTGAAAGCTCTTTGCATGACAAAAAGCACAAACAGATCTTAAAATTCCTGGAATTATTATTGTCCTGTGTGAAAAACATCAAATATTCAGGACTTTTTTCCAATGGTTAAAGAAATGCAGTAGAACACCTGCAGACAATCTGAATAACTGGCAAATGGTCCTAGTTTCTCCCAGACCACCATTTGTCTGTTAGCTATAGTTACATGGTTCAGATTTCTCCTAGAATACTTTTTGTTGGTATTGTTGTTACTGCTAGTTATAGGCACTAGGACAAAACTGTGTGAATTGTTATCTTGTATGCACCTGAAAAGAACAAACAAAGGAAAATACAAACAGAAAGTTTTCCCTCAAAACTGCACATCACCACAGCATTTCACAAAGTATTTCTGGATTCAGAAACAGGAAACTGAGGGAATAATGTCAGCTGAGAAATAGTATGGGAAACCACCACTTTTTATTTCCTCCCCTTGTAGGAGAAAAGGGAGACTATAAAGGACTTTTAAAATGATTTTAATCTGTTTATATGGGATTTTATGATGAACTTCTGGGAAACAGATGAATATCAATTATTTGTTAGAAAAACTTCATTTTCCATTCCTACCTTAATTAAAAAGTGAATATGTTTTGAATATTTTCTTTTCAAATGTGCAAGCATTCTTAACTGTTCTGCAGAAAGCACATCAAATAACAAGTTTTACGTGTGGATTTTAAAATGATGATATTTGTGGCCACTCACATATTGCTCCCAAGAATGGTAGCTTCAAACRGCTGCAGAGAAAAACTGACAAACATGGATTGTAATCAAAATCTCACTGTAATCATGGTCAAAACTCTCCACTTTGAAAAGGAGCAGAATTTCATTGTAAGTTCATTTGTTCCATTGCTTCTCTGGAGTAGCACTGGCAATCAATGGTCATGTGTCCACTGAGGAAGACGACAGCAGTGGCCAGGAGGTAGAGCCACAATGAGATTTAGGCACTTGGAGAGGGACAAGAATTTAAATCCAAAGTTGAGTTTGTTAGCTTAGTTGCTGCCTTACTCAGGAAGTAAATTCCAACAGCACCTCATCTGGCATCTTTAAAATCCTTCAGCCACATGTACATCCTGCTAAAGTTTCAGCATCTCAGCTACAAAGCTGTTTCTGGACATCCCAGAGCATGGATCGTATCTAAGCATGAACAGGCTCCAGAGTCTGGATATTTCTCTTCCAAAGGTTTCAGTCTTGTAGATATTCTTAGAACATGTCTAAGTTATGCCAATAGGACTCAGCATAAAATTCAGTTGTAGTTGCTTCTTTTTATAAAAGAGGGCAGCTGAAGAAACTGCCGTTACTATAAAGTAATTCATTGTGAAGCAAATTAAATATGTTCCAATTTGACCTGGAACAGAGACTTCTTAGAAAGTAGGGTTAGGGAATGACTCCTCTCTTTCCAAAATACAGCATTTTAAGATATCTTTTAAACATTAATCCTTTAATTAAGAATTAATTGCTTGAAAATGCTAAAATGCAGAGCAAGACATCTGCTGTATCATCTGCTAGCTGCAGACTACCTGCTATATCTACAGCAGAAAGACAAGTTTTCACTGTACGTTCAAGTGCGAACTAGAACTATGGATCTTTGAGGAGGAGTTTGCTGCTGAGGAAAGTGGCAAATAATTCACTAACAAATATGATAGTCAGAGACTGACCACGATGACTGAGGATTAGGAGACCCTAGGTAGCATCAGAAAGACATGATATGACTCAGTAATCCTTTTTGACAGAGAAGGAAAGAAAATGAATGATAATGGAAAGAGTCTCCACTAGACTCCACAGACTCTAGAGACTCCACAGAATCTCTAGTCCTTGCTCATCTCTCCTTTGTTTTCAAGCAAATGACAATATCTATTATATTCCAATCACATCATCGTCCAGTGGTGTCCTTTTTCTGGTGGACTATGACTGTGATMTTTCCTGATTCTCTCGCTTGTTAATAACTTTCGGTACAATGCTACAGAAAAGGATCTGTTGGCTTCGCAAAACAGTCTTTCTTCCCTTGACTGATTCGCAGTAGTTCTCATAGCTTTCAAAAACGCTTCAATAAGATTTTTTATGGTTTTCAGATTGCCTCTTGTTCAAAAGGTATATTGTTACTAATACACAGATGACTGTTTTTGTTTGTTTGTTTCTTAATATTGTGAGCCAAGTTATATAATACCTTCTTTCTTGATGGCAATGTGGGGTTTTTACAGAAGAGGCTGAACAAAGATCTATTTAGACAAAATGGAAATCCAAGTATTCTACAAACACAAGAAAAATATTCCTATTTACTAAAGGAGCTCAAGTCCAAATTTCAAAGGAATTATAACTGTTTTTTTGGATCATTCTGAAAAATTCTAACTATAAATTAAGTATCATCATCATACCAATAATTATCTGTTAGGGTTCCTCACAGATTGCTGTTATTCCTTTTCTATTTACATTTTTATTATGGTTTAGAAAAAAACAAGGTCATTATAGAGTAAGAATACAGAGGAAGAATGGGTAAGTGGTCATTAATGAAAAAAGATATGTAGATATTCTACTCACTAGAATAACAGATCTGGACTGCTAAGTAAACTGGGCTTTTTCAAAACTGCCAAATGAAACGTCATAGAAGAATATTTAGAATTTTAGCGTAAGATTTCAGCCTTTTAGCTAGTGACATTTTCTCTTGGCCTTTTCAATATTTTCCCTTACCTATGCAGGATTTTTTAAAAGCAAAACATTCCTTTGCATTTAAAGTCAGAAAACTGGATATATCACTTTGAACTCAGATTTTTATTTTTTAATCTCTTTTGTCTTGTTTTCTGCATTTAAGAAAGACATAAAATGATAAAATTCTTACAAATGTAGTCCTATGGGCTGGTCCTTGAAAAGTACTACTTGTGGGTATATTTAAAATATATCAGGCTACCTGCTTAGCTGCAATTTTTCATTTCCCAGAGGTGTGAAAGAAAAGATGTTAAATTCATGAAATAGCTCGAGCAGAAAATAATTCAACAGCATGAACGAAACTAGGGAGATACAGTCAAGCGTCTCGGCATCACTGGTGTTTGGGGGTACATGACCTTCACTAGTCACTGCTCTGAGAGGGTTTCATGAACAAGATTCCCCAGCCATCCCACTCCGTTCAGTAGTAAGACACGGCTATCCTATTTTAATCTTTTCTAAGTGGCTAGAAAAAGAGAAATGAAAAATGAAGTCCTTTTTATCGGTTATAACTATCTTTGGGTTAAGGCAAGATTTTTTAAGAAATGAGAAAGCACGCAGCCAACATCTTTTGCGTTCACTAAGAATGAGCTAAGATAGAGCCAGCCCTAAGAGGCATCTTCAGAGGTTACAGTCAAACAAATATACCGTTTTTTTGCATATTTGTATTATGTAACTCCTTTCTATTTTGTACAGATATTCAGAAATGAAAGACAGTTCTGGTAAATTAGTTCTGTGGGGTTAAAACTTTGAAAGATACGGCTTTTGTTTTAGTCTGGCCTCGTCAGAGTAGATTTTAAAAATAAACAAGTAATCTTTTAAAACAAAACCATTCATAGAAATAGGAAAGCAAAGAAAAAAGTAAAAACACCAAGCAGAGGCCAAACTATGCTGAACTGACTTTTCAACGGCTACAGATGATAGAAAATTAAGATTCATAAGTACAAATAAATCTAGTTTTAACTCACTTACAGTTTGTGATCCCAGAGAGTACTGGATTCAGTTAATGGAAACTTTTAAGTAAGAGCACTGCACTCCTTACCTATTGAAACCAATTCAGGAAAAAAAATCTCCTGCTAAATATTATTAAGTCTTCCTAGTATAAAATCTACTTTATTCTAAAAAGCAAGAGAAAGGTTTTTGAGATTTTTGTCACAAACCTGATATTTTTATTTCTTTTGTTTTCTACATAGACAGAAAACAAGCTAATACAATATTACCAGTTTGGCATAAAGTCCCACATCTGACAACTTTGTTTCTAAAGCTAATGAAAAGTGTAAGAACAATATAGCTTCATGAATGGAAAGAAGAAATAGAATGCATTGCAAAGGAAAATAGCTTGCTTCTTGGTTTTCTATCATTTTAACGTTTGAACCAAATGGAACTCGTTAATTTTTTTTTAATATGCATATAGGTATATAGAAATATAGACTGTATAAATACACAAAGCATTTTAGACTATAAACTTTTTGGGATAAAGAACTATTTCACATTTTCAAGTGTATTTTTACAGCATTTAGCACCTTGAATTAATTTCTAGGCCTTCTGTAAGCACTTCAGTCATCTTTCCATACAAATGAAAATATATGTAACAATACAACCAGAAATTTTTGTTCCATCCTTATGTTGCCTTCTCTGGAAAAGTTGAGCAATGATTGTAAACAATCTTATATTTGCAGCATTCATTTCTATGTGGATAAAACTAATCTGTGTATTTCACACTCACTTGTGGGAATTAAATATTAGCATTCCACTAACACAACTAATGAGGCTGCACTGTTGTCACTTCTGGAAAGGTGAAGCTTCTGTACACTGACTACATGAAAAATACTTGGGACACGCAAAAGATCTGGTCTTTGCTGAAGATCCAATTAGGACAGAAAATGACATAAAATATGACATAAAAAAATCAATRTTTTTTCAAATGCAATACAATGCCAAATTTCAAAACTGAAGTTAACAAAGAAAACATTGTCTACCAAATGTCGCTATATAATAATGTAATATTTGTTGGCAAATGTACTCTGATATGATTAACAAATATTAGGGTGGCAAATCAGCACTTAATTTTAAGATGCTAGGAGATCAACTCAGGGCAAAAATAAGGCTTCCCAGGCACAAGCAAAGCATGACAAATCACTTGGTGCAGTCGTCCCTTTCTTAATCCTTAACCTTTCTTCTTTTTAAATTTAGTATTCTCAGTTTCCACAGAAAATATAGCTTTTTTTTTTTTTTTTTTTTTTTTTTTTTTCCTTTTCTTTCCTAGTTAGCTTGAGAGAAATGGAAGGTTTAATCAATTAACAGCTACAAAAGGAACTTTCACCTTTGAAGCCAAGACCCACCAGTCAGTGAGGTTTCATAGGCACTGTTAAAAATATCATTGTTTCAAAAATAATCCCTAAAGGCAAATTTTGGTATCAAACGTTAATTGAGGATTTTTACACTGTATGTTGCAAGTAGTAAGTCAACAACATTTTACTGCATTAGGTTAACACTGAACTTGCACAGGATCAATAACCGAGGAACAGTTTTCTATGGCAACTGGTTTTATTTTATTGGCAGAATCTCCTTTGAATAAAAGAAAACATTTTTGTGTAATTTTTGTCCATTTTAGTTATTATGATGAAATTATCTAAAGAAATGTTTTCGTTTTGTTTCAGCCTGGATTGCGTTCAACTAAACATAGTCAAAGTCCTATTTATGCAGTCCCATGCATTGAAAAAATTTCTGCACGGTGGTATATTAAAAAAAGCTCATACTCTGCCTGTATTCTGCCTTTTGTACATATTTTGAATACAAGAATAAACTGAAGTTAACACGAAAACTATGCTCTTGTGTCTGCAGGTGCCTGGAAACCATTGTCCCTCTTTCCTCTCTTTCCAGCCTCCAGAAATGCTTTGTTCTTGCTGCCTTTCTGTGGCTCTCCATGGTGCAGCACCAACAGAGAAAGCACCTCCCAAGATGCAGAGCCAGGGATGAGAAACAGCTGAACGCTGCTACCAGCAACAGTGAATTGGCGCTGGACTGGATGACAAATCACTTAGATGCCAGGAGAGTCTCTATATGATGGATATAGAGACTTTATGAAGAGGGCAAAACTAGGAAGAACATAATCCGACCCCTGTTCTGTTCCCAGTTGATATATAAAGCCTAGCTCCATGAAAAAGACTGCTTCCACTTTCTCCTGTATGATTTGGTTGTCAGACTGTCTCAGAAATTAAGATCTAAGCAAACTTAAGAGATTCTCCTCATAGAGGTGAAGTTGGCTGGTGGTGCAGGTAAAATTTAGCTCTCATCCCTGGACACTTCTGCTGACATTGGCCATCATCATCCCTCAAATTCCAGGAGAATGGGAGGATTTTTTAATCACCATTTTTACATTAAGCGTCCCAGTGAGAATGTGAGAAGCTATACAGCTAAGCCACAGAATGACAAGAATATTCTCCATTATTTTAAATATTTTAGTCATTTTTATTAACATATGGAAAATCTTTAACCGCAATTCTAAGTTACACTTTGAAAAAGTTCATTTGTTTAGTACAGAGGATTAGCTTTCATAAGAGTAAAAGTCATGCCAGAGCCAAGCCAATAGGATCTCCTTGGAAACACTTCTATTTGAAGCTTTTATTTGTAGCTGATATAGCATATTTTGCCCTGTAGTGCAGGGAAAAAGAATCTATACATTAATGAAGAGAATAAAAGGACAAAGTCTGTACCCTATGTGCTCTGTGTATGCATTTCATCTTGTTAGAGTAATTATGGGATTACAGGCCCAGGTTCCACTAAGATTTGTGTCACAATATCAGTAGGGTTTATAATTCAACTAATGATTAGCTTCAAGTTTTATTATCCACACCTGGTAATAAAAAGCTGATCTGCATTGTTGAGTTCTGACCTACCTTATGGTAGGAAACGGATTTTATCAAGCTAAAGCAAACTGCTGATGTAGAAAAACAGTGAGCCTGCATTCTTTTAGCTTAAATCGTGAACTTTTCAGAAAAAAATATTAAGTAGGTTTCTGACTGTTGCTTTTTTTGGGGGGGAGGAAGAAGGATATGGCACTTTTTGCTGCTTTTTTTTTTTTTTTTTTTTTTTAGGGTAGTAAGACAATTTTATTCATGACTAGGATCAAATTGAAAACATCATTTTTGCAGAAAGGTAATGGCAAACATATTTCTCTTTCTTTTCTTTGTGAAAGTAAAAAAAAGGAAAAAATCCCAAAGCATGCATAGATAAAAATAAAATCTTTTTTTCATGTCAAACAAAACAAAACCTCATATGTACTACAAACAAAAATCATTAGTTATCTAAGTCTAGGAAAAGAAAACAGGAGTCGAGAATTTGGGGCATAAACATATACTATAAAGTCCAAGCAAGTATGTTTTGTGCTTTATATAGAAGTCATTGCAATTCTAGGCACTTCTAAAACCCTGGCTCAAATTAAGCAAAAGCTTATATCTAGGATGAGTTATCTTAAGGAATGTTTTTGACTTGGCAATGAACTTGAGATTTGTCTGGCAACTGAAATCCACCTTTGTATTTTACAATGAGGGCCATTTTTCACTATTATGCATGTGCATTTTCTCCCTGCTTCACCAGAACATAAGCCTGGGAGGGACCGTCTGCTCATGAATTCTAGTCTCATAGGCAAGAGACCCTTGTCCTGCTCTGTAAAGATTGTYCAGACCAGATTATTTACTCCATTAATATCCTGTCAGCACAAGACTCAGAATATTTTTCAGCATCAAATAGCTCACTTCAGACCAGAAGAGCAACAGAGTCACACGTCACAAAACTGAGCAGGAAAGATCAGGAGTATCTCCAATATTGCAGGCCCTTGAGGTAGAAGAGGACTGGGTAGGTAAATTCCTTGATAGTTCCGTTCCACATTCACCTTTTCAAAGCTTTGATTGCCACTTAGAGATGACGGTTCAGCAAATAAAGCTGAGGAGTGAGTGAGATCTATAGGTTCTGGCTCTTATTATCCCTGTTCCAGTTTACTGTGACTTCTTGCATACCATTGCACACACGGTTTCCCACATCTGCAAAGTAAATGAAGCTACATAGGCTTCAACTCAAACTCATAAGAAGCTGCAAACTGCCTTGCTTTGCTGCAGATGTGCTAGTCAACTAGCTGTGACATCTTCAGTTTTGCTATGTCCGGACTTAGTAAAACTAAGACTATTTTGGTGTATCCTTATACACGAATTTTATCAGGTCACTAGACAGAGTAATAGGACAAGTTAGAGGATACAATCTCTTTGGTGTTTCTCCTAAATCAGTATTTGACATATTGAAGAATATTGAAGAATATTAGTAGATGGCATTTTGAGAAATATTTACAGTCAAGGTATGATTGCAGATCCTATAGGCATGCTTAAACTGGCTTTGAACCACTTGTTTAGGGCAGGGGATTAGCTTTCATAAGAGAATATTTCCAGGAGTATAGCTGGAATATTTCCAGCAGTACAACAACAACAGGATGGATTTCATTCACTGAATAGCATCCCCTCTGCTGGACAAGTATAGACAAAGTTAAGGCTTGTGCTATCACAATCATTCTGCTCTAAGTATCTCAGGTAGTTAAGATCTAATGCTGGCATGACCTGTAACTACTCCTCTGAAAAAAAAAATCCAGACTTGTCAAAGGTGGAGGAATGGAAAGAGGGAGGGAGGGAAGAAAGGAAAAAGGAAAGGAAAGGAA
>NW_028185406.1:50487-109925 GCF_003343005.1 Rhea americana | reverse complement strand
AAGCTGAAATTTCTGATCCACTTTGAATAATCAGATTCCTCTCTACTCAAAAAAACAAAAAACAAACAAAAAAAACCCCCCAAAAAAAACAACAACAAAAAACCATAACTTCACTCAGCCTCCTCCTCTATCATATACTTTGCAGTGTATATTATCTGTTCTAATCCTCCTGGATTAGAACATATTGTAAATAATAAACATATTGTAAAATAGAACATATTGTAAATAAAGCCATATTGTTATTATTGTGTATTTTGTATATATTTTAGCTCATACTTCTAATTACATTCTGGTTTTGGAGGAGGACACCGGTTTCTCTGAGATAGTACTTCTGCTCTGCATCAGAAGTAACGTTTTGTGCATTGCTAGCAGAAGCCTAAATACTCTTGCAATTCACACAGTTACTGGGAACCTTGTCATTATTTTCCTCAATGCTATGTATACTCAGTATAGGTCAATTTTACAGAGCATGATTCCTTTTCCCTGTGATCACAGTCATATCATCAATGACATATCTCATTCACTGTGTTATACAAGCAATGATTCATACTTCATATAGCCTTAATTTTGAGAAAAAAAATCTTTTTTTCAGCCTCACTATTACTCATCCACCATCTCTATTTCTTGGATGTTCCYTCATTTTTATTTTTGGGAACCATTTGCACAAAGAATAATGAATAACTGAACAGAAGGTACAGAAAGAACCAGTCATTTCCGCATAACAAATAAATATCACAGAATCTTAAATTTCTTGCATGATGTTTCTCACTTTTGGGTCCTTAGGCCAGATTTTTCAATGCTTTGAAGAATCTAAGTGAATTTATACACCCACTGGGATTTACTACCATTCGCAGATAAATTTGGGATTCAGAATAAAAATTCAAGGAATTATGTTTTCATCGGAAGTTTTATTTCCATAGCTTGTTGTTCAAAAAAAAAAAAAAAAAAAAAAAATAATAAAAAAAAAATTAACAATATAAAGAATTTTATAGCCACTATCCTTGAACAAGTTCTCACTTGTCTGATCATGGAGGCTGAGACGTGTCAGTGCTCCTACTGTCACCTGTCACCAGGGCAGCCTGTTCTGAACTGTGTATTCCGGGATTTGATGGTGGTGGGGAGCCCATAGCCTCCAGTGTGGTGGAGCCAAATGCCTATCCTTTGCTTTTCAGGCAGAAACACATGCTAAACAGCTATGTGTAAGTATTCTGTCTCCAACAGCTGTTTTAACAGTAGACCACCCTTCTAAGTAAGCACAAGGGAAAAAATTAAATAATCTGATTCTTCAAGGAGATACTGCTGTTGTTTGAAAATAGTTATGTGCATGGCGTTCCTGTCTGATAGTCACTTCCTAAAAATTTTTTCTCCATTACCAGACGCACTAAAGATTTCTGCTGAGATACTGAAGGCCTTGAGTTCCTAGCTGCTGGTAATACGCTTAGAACATCTTATCTCCATGCACTGTGACCTCGCCAGTTCTCTGGATTTGTTTCTTGAGGATACACAATGTGAAGATATTTTTACAATTTCTTCTCACGCTCCCAAGACTAAAATATTTCTCCTTTCAGTTACTTGTCGTGAATTTTTGCTCTTCAGCCTTGAGAAGACTTAGGGGAGATCTTATCAATGCATACAAGTATCTGAAGGGAGAATGTCAATAGGATGGGGCTGGACTCTTCAGTGGTGCCCAGAGATTGAACGGGCACAAACTGAAGCATAGGAAGTTCTGTCTGAACATGAGGAAAAACTTCTTTACTGTGAAGTTGATTGAGCCTTGGAACAGGTTGCCCAGAGAAGTTGTGGAGACTCCTTCTCTGGAGATATTCAAAAGTCGTCTGGACAAGGTCCTGGGCAATGTGCTCTAGATGACTCTGCTTGAGCAGGAGGGTTGGACCAGCTGATCTCCAAAGGTCTATTCCAGCCTCAACCATTCTGTGATTTTAATAGCTTCTATTTCTGGTAATCCTCAAAGGTCATGGGTATAGAGAAATCATGGCAGATTTCTATTAGTGCTCTGGTTTCACTGAGAAATACAGAAGAATGCAGTTATCATTCACATAACAAATTTTTGATAAGACTGAGAATAGCAGGGGAAAGTCAATTGTTCCAGTTCTGTGAAACAGAGAGGGAAAAGGCATCTATCCTTCATTCTTCAAATGTTTCTCTAAAAGTGATGCTCTCTTAAGAGAGATTTTTAATTATATGCAACACTTGAAAAATAAATAGAAATTTCAGGGAAAAAGTTATTGCTTAAGGATCCTATTTTAATAACAGAAAATACAGAAAAGATTTAAGACAAGCAGACAGACACAATTTTATCTCTAACCTCTACCCATAAAACTGAAGATATATTTTATATTCTTACAATACAAAGAGGTTAAAACTTTGCTTTAAATTGACTCCGAAAAGACATGCTGCTGAACACCTGTAAGAGTGAAGCCCAGATACCAACCCATACTTTGTAATGCTCTAATGTAATGATCAGATTCTTCTTCAGTAATAGGTGTTGAAAACAACTCAATATAGAAAGACAGAACACCAATTATGTATCTGCAGATATACTGCAGAACTATTTTAATGTATCTTTATATATAAAGTTTAAGATCAACACCTTTATGAAACTAAACTTTTACATTGCTTCAGGTATTCTCTTTATTTGCTTTTGGGATAAGTCAGTACAAATAGAGGTTTTAATCTTCTGCATTGCCTCAATAGCATAAAAATACTAAGACAGATAAATTTACAGATTCTGACATTTTAAAAGCTTGTGGTTTTAAAAGTAGGTCATGTAAGGCACAGAAAATGCCCTTCAGCAATTTAGACAGAGCAATGCCAGAGCTTTTCTTCTTTTGATATAAATAGCCTGAAATAGTTCTATTAAATGATAGAAAATTTAAATTCTAGCTTTTATTTCAAATGTTAAGAGATTGTTGTCTGCTTCCCATCTTCACTGGGCAATAGTTTCATATAATCAGACTATTCCCATTGTGACCATTCATCATTCTCAGAAGTGTGAATTTAAGAGTCAAAGAGGAAGTGAAAACATATGTGATTGAAAAAAAAAAACTCCTTGATAAAAACATCACTTTACTGTAGTTGAAAAGAAAACTCATATAGGCAATAATAAGATTGCTGTTTGTTTTCCTTTATTTTTACTCACTTTTGCTTACCTCATTATAAGGTACTCTTTCCCAAATGTAATGTAAAAAAGATGCAGGCACATAAAATTTTAAGGTAAAACCCACCACCCCAAGTTGGTAAAGTTGAAAGAATAGCAAGGTCTTGGGTACCTCTTCAGATTCTTAAAGATGGTTGAAATGAGGAATTTTGGTCACTTGGAAATGCTGTATTTCATATAAATATCCAAGTCATAGCAATAACAGTTGGAGCTTTGCCATCGACTTCAGTGGAGCCAGATTTTAAGCTTCTCTCTCATAACTGTCTAGAAGAGAACAGGAAAATGATCCTGCAGTATTGCATCAGTTTTGAGGCTTACACACAGCTGCCTATTATTATTATTTATTTTTTTAAATCCTTGTATTAATTGTTTCTTTAATAAAGCAACTGTCGGGGGTGGTGGTGGCAGGGATTCTTATGACAATAGATTTCAAGTAAAAACTTCATTGTATCTGTTTTCCTATCTAATATAGACATTTCCACTTCTCAGTGAACTACTTGAAAAACAAACCAGCCTTTCAACTTGTTTCCTGTACATACCCAATCMCTTGATTTTACTAACAGTTAAATACTGCTGTTGAGAAAGGAAAGCCTATCTTTTATGTTTTTTACRTAGAATGGTAAGATATGAACACGAAAATGTGAAGAAGGATTGAGATTTGAAAAGTAGTGCACCTTTCTTTTACACTCCAGTTGAATACAGCAATAAGTTTTGTGCCAGCCTACCTAAACAAGTTAAATGCATCACATATATATCATTTATGTTGAATACATTTACCAATTAGTTTTTGAATAAATCTATGATAAATTCTGCAGATACTAATATGCAGATAGGGAGTTCCTCAAAATCAGCTGGTTCCTGCAAGCTCATAGAGTRTCTGGTAAATATTTTTATTTGAACATGGAAAAGTAAAGGTTTATTACAAACATATGTGTGTACATACTGTACTCACTCCTCTTCCCTCTCATCTTTACTCCCCTCTCTCTCTTCCCCGTCATGCTGCTACAGTAAGGCACCTCTGCATGCTTACCCAGCAAATGCCTCTTTTCTCTATGCACTTCTTCCTTAACATCTGCTTCTTCAGTTATCAGCAGTTCACAAAATATACTAGCCATTTTTCTGCATAAACAGTTCTGTTTCTACTTTGTGCTGCTTGGGCCMTGCTCAGCGCACAGGCATGTGTGTGCTTTAAATACCTGGGCTCTCTCTCTATGCACAACATAAACAGGTGTCTGGGAAGCAACAATGGGTATGTGGATTTGCCTCACTGGAAATCAAAATCTGTAACACAAAATCACTCCAGTCTTCAAAAAGGGCAAGAAGGAGGACCCAAGTAACTACAGGCTCATCAGCTTCACCTCTATCCCTGATAAGGTGATGGAGCAGCTCATTCTGGATGTCATCTCCAGACATATGGAGGAGAAGAAGGTGATCAGGAGTAGCCAGCATGGATTCACCAGGGGGAAATCCTGCTCAACCAATCTGATAGCCTTCTATGATGGAATGACTGGCTGGGTAGATGAGGGGAGAGCAGTGGACGTTGTGTACCTTGACTTCAGCAAGGCTTATGACCCTGTCTCCCATAACATCCTCCTAGAGAAGCTCAGCAAGTGTGGGTTAGATGAGTGGACAGTGAGGTGGATTGAGAACTGGCTGAAAGGCAGAGCTCAGAGGGTTGTGATCAACAGTGCAGAGTCTAGTTGGAGGCCTGTGGCTAGTGGAGTCCCCCAGGGCTCAGTACTGTGTCCCATTCTGTTCAACTTATTTATCAATGACCTGGATGAGAGGACAGAGTGCCTCCTCAGCAGGTTTGCTGAGGATACCAAACTGGGAGGAGTGGCTGACACACCTGAGGGCTGTGCTGCCATTCAGAGAGACCTGGACAGGCTGGAGAGGGTGGAGAGGAACCTCCTGAGGTTCAACAAGGGCAAGTGCAGAGTCCTGCACCTCAGGAGAAATAACCCTGGGCACCAGTACAAGCTGGGTCTGACCTTCTGGAGAGCAGCTCTGCAGAGAAGGACCTGGGAGTGCAGGTGGATGACAAGTTGACCATGAGCCAGCAATGTGCCCTTGTGGCCGGGAACACCAATGGTCTCCTGGCTGCATTAGGAAGAGTGTTGCCAGCAGGTGGAGGGAGGTGATCCTGCCCCTCTACTCAGCCATGGCGAGGCCTCATCTCGAGGACTGTGTCCAGTTCTGGGCTCCCCAGGACAAGAGAGACATGGAGCTACTGGAGAGAGTCCAGTGTAGGGCTACGAAGATGATCCGAGGGCTGGAGCACCTGCCCTATGAGGAACGGCTGCAAGAGCTGGGCCTGTTTAGCCTGGGGAAGAGAAGCCTGAGGGGGGATCTGATCAATGGGTCTAAGTACCTGAAGGGAGGGTGTCAAGGGGATGGGGCTAAATTATTTTCAGTTGTCCCATGTGACAGGACAAGAGGCAATGGGCAGAAATTGAAGCGCAGGAAGTTCCGCCTGAGCGTGAGGGGGAATTTCTTCCCTGTGAGAGTGACAGAGCACTGGGCCAGGTTCCCCAGAGAGGTTGTGGAGTCTCCTTCTCTGGAGATATTCAAGGCCTGCCTGGATGCAAATCTGTCCAACATGCTCTAGGTGACCCTGCTGAGCAGGGAGATTGGACAAGATGATCTCCAGAGGTCCCTTCCAACCTTACTGATTCTATGACTATATGATTTACAAACAGTTACAATTGAAAATTAACAATTTCTGGAACAATCATATGAGTGTTGATAATACATTTGGATACATATGGAGCCTGCAGTCAAACTTCAGTGAGGCCGAGGTAGAGATGTCTGCTTCATCTGCCGAAGATGTGCAATATCCTCCTGTATCAACACAGATATACTCTTGTCCAAATTTTTTTAACTGTTTTAACCCTATTTAAATCTTTACTTAAAAAAGGAGAACTTAGATCAAATAATTCTAAGCTCCTTTCCAAATGCCCAGTCATGAATTCATGTTTGTGCTAACTTTAGTCCCTGTTTTCTAGAAAATCTAACTAGTTCCAATTAGCAGAACAAATTATCATAAATACTTCTGACTTAAATTTATGGACCTAAGAAAGCAAGTCCAGCACAGAAAGTACAATTTGACATATATACTATATATAGTAGGATTATCATCTACTGTGACTGTTCACTAAAATGTATATACTATTACCTCTGAAATATGATAGATGCCTCATAGAGCTATGTTGCATCACTGTCATCACAAATACTATCACATAAAATTACGAAATGCAATCTAAACCACCATTATGGCTATACCAAAGGTTTAAAATACACATTTAAGATTTCTAAGTGGATTTCAGTTGCAGCTGTCAAACACTTCAGGCATTGGGTTGGACTTATTTACATTTCACTTACAATTATTAGTTAAAATATTTAAATTGAACACTTTTAAATCTTTCGTATTGTATCTTTGTTTTGACTGTATCTCATTCTAATTCTTAACAGCTAAAGCAGAACAACATTATTGCTATCTCTTTACAGATGTCCACAGGTCTGGATAAAATTGAATGTAAAAATGTGTATCATTTCTTATTTCTAATTCATAAAGCAATTGAGTTAATCTCCAGGAAGTATGGAAATCCTCTTAGTCAGTGAACAAGTACTTTGGTAAAATATGGATTTTCAATCTAGCATAAGAATTTAAGTTGTTTACACATGGAGGATTTCAGTTGCAACCTGAGAGTGGATTTGAAGAAAACCCATTTTCATGCCAAAGACATGCCATGTTCATGCCAAAAGCATTCTGTGTAGGTACCTCCAATATCAACAGGGTGAATGAGTTAAGGACCCTTTTTAACGGCCTGACAGAACATTATGGAAAGTGGAAAACAACCTGATGTAAGTGCAAGAGCAATGCAGCTAGTACAGGCTGTGTACTCTTATGTCCTATATGTTAAAAAGTGCATTTTGAAAGACCTAGGTAAACCATCTTCAGTTTTTCTTAGCAATTTCCTCTAATGCACTTTACTTAAACAATTATTAAATGCAATGCCCACATCGTATGGCATTATCTGTTAAATAAATAAGTATCTGGGTATGCTTATCAAGTTATCGTCTTCAGATAATATTATCAAGAAGCTTGTATACTTATTATCCTCCATATAATGAAGACTCCAGAAAATAAAACAAAAGAAAAAAGCAGTGCAATGACTAATTTCTGAACAGGCTAGATTACTGATCTGAATCCTACAAAAAACCCCTGCATATTTACATTAAATTAACTATTGGACTACCTAGCTGTTAGAAACTATAACAGATCCAGAAACAGAGGACAGAAAACTCCTTGACTGAAGTGGTACTCATTATATTCACTGTTTTGTGAACAAGAGTATTGCTCATTTGCAATCTTCATTAGCTGGAAACTTCACTTACGAAGAAAATTTGTTCACACTGAATGAAATGCTCCTGAGGAAAAATTTTATTGGATATGTAAACAGCTTAAAAATTGGTTCTAAAAATTAAGCCTCTCTCCTTTTAGCATGATTCAGACTTCTTGGATAACATTCCCATGTTCCCTTATAGTCCATGAAAGAGGTATCCACAACCCTGAAATCCTTTCTGCTGACTAAACCGGCAACCTCAGCTCCCTTTGAGACAGAGGCTTTGACCTGCCTCTCACCCCCTGCAGGAAGCACCAGACCTCGTACTTGGGTTCTCCAAGCTTGCCAGGACTGGAAAGGCCAAAAATGAAAAGTAGTAGAAGGAAGACTGGTATTAATTTGAGAGTGGGTCAACCTAGGAGTGGGAGGGTTGGAGCCTTGAAAAGCAATTCAAGGTACCTAATGACCAAATTTAGATACCTTAAATATAGCTATGGAGTAATAGTAAATATACCTGTAAGAACTGTCTAACAGTTGTGAGTAGAGAGTTGCTTTTAGACTACCTGAAATCTTAAAACTTAGAAACCAAAAATAGATTTGCAGATGAGCAACAGACATATTCTAGATTAAGTTGCTGAACAAAGAAGTTCAGAAATAAGTGAGTACCAAGAATCACTATGCTAAGTTCAGAAGTATGATAAAACTGAGGAAATGTGGAGCCACAAGTCAAGCATGTCAGGTTATGCATTACATTTCCAGAGAGTCACAAACTGATCCTAAACAATTGATCCTAAAACATATGGGGAGAAAGGGGGCAGAGGGCAAATAGACAGGTGACCTCCATGACCACTTTGTGATCCCTGAGCAAATGACTTTAGGAACTTAAACACTGTACAGCCATAGCAAGACCTAAGAAAATACAGGCTAATCATCTGCCTGACAACAGCTTGGTATATTCTTGTTCTGAAAAGACAGTGGCAAATTCTGACAGAAGTGTATAGAACTCAATTAGTACTGTGTCATTTGCATAAACATTATTGTTGTTAAAGGGAAAATAAATCATAATTGAAAATATTTTGAGGGATCTCATTAACATAAACTATGTTTCCATTATTTTTCCTACAGAAGAAAAACAAATCTGTGCCTCTATTTTAACATGAGACTTTTATAATCTAATGATGCAACTACTGCAATTCCAGCTAATTAGAAATTAACAGATAATTCTTATTGATTTTGACATCAAACAAACGGAGCTATGATATTACCCACATTTTACAAGTTAGTACCATCCGGGAATGTTTGTAACATTGGCAGAAATTGCTAATGAGTGAAGGCCAGATGTTGAAAGCAAACATTATGATTTCTCTTTCCCTCTATGTTTAGTTTACCCCTCAGAAATTTGAGTAGCTTTATTAAAGTCTCTACCTAATGCAGATATGACACTTAGTCTGAGGTCAATGTCATCTCACTATGTTTTGGTTTCTGTTTCTTTTTGGCTCTTTAGAAAGCCTTATCTATAACGGGCATAAATAATTTATAGAACTGCTATTGTTTTTATTTTTTTTTCCTGGAATCTGAGATTTTTCTGTGTAACTTTAAGCAAGCTTTAATAACTTCTTCACTGAAGAAATATATAAGATATTTCTCTTTTCTGTCTGCTTTGAACTTAGTTTGTTTAAATAAAGTATTTGGATACATATATATATGTATAAATATATACATATATAATCTATGAACATAACCTCATCTGGCATCTTTGACCTGACTGAGAAATTTCAGTCAGGCTTTAGAACTTGCAACAGTGCAGAAACAGCTTTGGCAAAGATGTGGCTTGATCTCCAGCCAGAATGCTATGAAAATTCTTCTTCCTTTCTTTTTTTTTTTTTTTGATATATATATAAAGAAATGCTTTAAAAATGAGAAGCTTTAGGGTCTGAATTGAACTGTAGGAAAGGTATCATAACCCACACAATTCAACTGCAGTCTCAACTCTTGCATAAGAAAATCATGAAGGAGTTCCTTTCAACCCAAACTCTCCTAGATGACATGAGCAGGTGCAGGAGGTGTTTTGGAAGAAGAGATGATTGCTATCTTCACCCTCCCATCTGCTTGCTCAGGAAGAAGGTCCTTCTCCAACACTTTGTAGATATCCTCCGTCTTTTCAGAGAAAGCAAAACATTATTTCTCACTGAAGTCTATGGGAAAGATATGACTTCACTCTTATTTCTAAGCGTTTCCACAAGATCCAGGAGAAAGATTTTCTGGAATATACAGAGCATGATGCCATGTGCCACAAGGCATGGGACATACCGGAGACCCCCAGAGTCATGTGATACTTACTACGGGGAGATCCAAACATCCAAAGAAAGCTGCCCATGAACTAGAACAAATTTCCTTAGTTGATGCCTGGTATTTCACCGGTTCCCAAAGGTGCTCAGAAGGAAGATGTTTATTCCTCTCTCCCCTGGAAGAGGCGGGATTAAAAAAAAAAGGATTGGTCAGTATTTCCTGAGTTCACTCAATGTAAGATTTCACTATACATAGAAAGGAAGATAAAAAAAAAATAGACTAAGCAAGCAGGAATATATCTTTGCATTGGTATCTTGGATAGAATAATTACAGTGGAATAGAATCATAGAATGGTAAGCTTGGAAGGGACCTCTGGAGGTCATCTAGTCCAACCGTCAGTGTAGCCCCGCAGGGGGATTGAACCCTTGACCTTGGCGTTAGCAGTACAATGCTCTAACTGAATAAGCAGTCCTCAAGATAAAAAATAATAATAAAGTAAACCTTCTGATAACCTTCTTAACTGACAAACAAGCAGAGAGTTCACTGGTTTTCTGAGCCCATTGCAGGCAGGAGTGGCTTAAGATGAAAACAACTTTCTATTTGTGACAGCTCTTGTCATTTGTGGATCACTAGTGCAAGTTCCTGAAAGATACTTAAAGAGGACATTCAGCACTCAGTTCAGTCTTACAAGATGTGAAAGCTCCTAGATTTGAGTAGAAGCATCAGAAAAAGGAAAGGATTGAGTTTAGCAAGAGCTGTATATAGATAAAAACAGAATCTAGACACTTGAATATTCCTGTGAGATGGACAGTGGCATAATGTAAGGCCCAGTTCAGTGAACAGCTGGGTAGAAAGCCCAATTCTAGAGATGTTGGATGAGACCTGGGAACTCAAAATAAGATATCCCAAATACATGTCAGAATAATTTGACAGATGGCAAGTAAATTAGAAGACATTTATGCTTAGATATAACAACTGAATCCATGGAGTTAGCAAGACCATGTAAAAATCCCTTACAGAAGATCATAAGGGACAACTCAGTTCCACAGCACAGAAATAAGATTCCTCTGGAATGCAGAGAAACATTTCCAATCCAAAAGACATAATATAAAACAAGGCAACAACTTAACACTTCAGTTAGAAATGCAATAATAGTACTAATCATTGCAGTTTCATTTCATTGTTTAATTTTGTTACATTAGAGAACATCCTTGTATTTCAATAAATACCATATCAGAAGAGTGTGCATGTTCCAAAGAATTTTAAACCTTTGTTTTCAACTTTAAAAATCCTTTAAAGGGAACAAAATGAATTGTAATTGGTACTATGACAGGAAATATTACACAACATGTATCAGTGTATGTTGCTATCATATGAATTACATCTTTTTTTATTCTCTGCCAAGATACAAGGCACCTTAGGAAATGTATATTGATAAAGTAGATTACCTTGGCCCTAAGTCTGCCTCAACCACATATCCCTCAGCCTTGCCTTGAACCTTATTTTTAATTATGATTAATATGTATGGAACATGCAGAGCACAATCATGCCCTGTAATGCAAGTGTAGGCCTCCCATTGAGTTCAATGGAAGCTGTGTGCATATGTCAGCAGACAGAAATTGGCTCAATATGTTTAATAAAAATCATCTCTTCTGCCCTTTGCCTCCAGGCAGATTCCCATTTGTAACCCTAGTATCATTCGTGATTAATATTGCACATGTGTTAAAAATGAAAACTCTCTCCCTACCATGTCTCTGCACTTATTGTTAATAAATATGTTTATAATTAAAATCTTCTCCCCCTGCCTTCTCCTTGCCAGTAGCAGATTCTCAACCCTGATCCCACTCTTATGAGCCATAACAAATATATCCAAAGTTAAAATCATCTTCTCCAGCTGTAGAAGTCCTTTGCCATCCGGTTTTCATCTTCAGTTCCTGGAAATATTTTGGCGGTAGATATGACCCCTCCCCAGTGCATCTCTCAATCTGACTGCCACTCCTTTGAGCCGACTTTAACAGGCTGCTTCAAAGCAGGAACAAACCAGAGCACTCAGAGGTCAAGAGTTCCTCTGCCACAAGCTGCTAGAGCTCTCACATGAACACARCCCGCAAGAGCAGGATAAGCAGGAGAAGAGCCCTACTGGCAAAGAAAAATGGGGAGGCCCGTAATTTTCATGCCAACCTATGTATTTCCCATATCTAAAATTGCTAGTGAAATGTTCCCTGCAGCTCTGGGTTCTCTTATGAGCTCATGAGCATGGCTTTTCACCTTGAACAACTGCTTTTCTCTGATAGATCCCTTTCTTCCAGGCCATTGCTAACAGGTATAATTTTGCCATGCTACTCTTTCCTGCAGTCATCTGGTAGCTTGAATATCGCTAAATTAGAATYTTTGAATTTCTGGCTATTACTACTAGGGTACGTCTTGAGAAAGATAGCTACCACTACAGAAATACAGAAAATTCAACTTATTTGGTTACATCAGGTGCCCAAGTTACCCAAACACAAACGRCAATTGTACTCAGGTCTTCATTCTGAAAAGAAAAATAAACACACTACAAATTAGTGGCCTTCTCGGGTGCACAGAGTTAAAATAAGTGCTCTGCAGGAGTAGGGGCCGCATAAATATGATAAGGAAGAATGTTGATCAATGGAAGMCAGGGACCAGTAAACAAATATTAAATCTACTGTGGCCAAGACAAAGAAAACCATAACAATAGTCCAGTGACAACATTTTTTTTTCTTTCACCCCAGAAATACTCAACACACATTTTTTATCAAAGAGTTAATGGGGGGGGGGGGCAAGAGGGAGAGAAAAAAGAAGACTCTACATTAGAAAGAGTAACGTAATACAATTGTTGATAGAGTGTATTGCATGGGATCTCCAAAAAACTTGGGCTGGTGTTGGTAGCGTTCATATTTAGTTAAAGTAATAGCTCTTAAGACTGCATGTGGACCTCTACACARTTAGTGCTCTGATTGTAAATCACACAGATATATCTGGACTAGTGTTAAATTGGTTGTCTTAGGTGCTACAATCATAGAATCACAGAATCAGTTGGGTTGGAAGGGACCTCTGGAGATCATCTAGTCCAACCTCCCTRCTCAGCAGGGTCACCTAGAGCATGTTGGACAGGTTTGCATCCAGGCGGGCCTTGAAGATCTCCAGAGAAGGAGACTCCACAGCCTCTCTGGGTAACCTGGCCCAGTGCTCCGTCACTCTCACAGGGAAGAAATTCCCCCTCACGTTCAGGCGGAACTGCCTGTGCTTCAGTTTGTGCCCATTGCCTCTCGTCCTGTCACAYGGGACATTATTTATAAAACGGAGACTGCAAGGGGAATTTATTTTGAGTTCCCAAACTGGCCTACTACACCATCGAAAAAAGCAAGAAAGAGGATCCCTGGGATAAGATATACAACTATGCATCTGAAAGACGACAAGCATCAAAAGGCATTTGGATCACTGATTACTATTCTTACACTTTTGGAGGAAGAGAGCTTTAGAGTGTGAGTTTTTATGCAATGCCTACTGAGGTTGTTTGGGATGGCATTAATAGGGCTGGAAGTTAATACCCAGCTCAAAAAATAGAGAATTCTAAGAACTGGCTATCCACTTCTGGCCTGGCACTCAGTAAAATATTCCCTGAGGAGTGAAGCGATCATAGATTTGTTCTGCCTTACAGCTATGAAAAAAACACAGTATACACCTCTTTCTGGAAAAAAAGCACTACAGAGGTTAACAGAGATTGATCATCTTTCTGCATTAGTTCAAGCCTAGTTATAAATTCTATAGAAGAGATGTATAATATCAGCTATTCAAATCCTCCTATAAAATTTAATAAAGACATGTAGATTTTCTTAACCATACTTCTTGCACAGGATYGTGCAAAGCCATCTGTCCCCCATAGTGTCCGCTCTGTCACTGCAGCCTGCACAAGGATAAGCCAGGAACCTAGTTCGTAAGCAGAGCAGCATTCCTGGGCATTTTGAGTGGCTCAAAGGAATTTACTTGAGCTGAGAATCTGGCCCACTATGCCAAATGCAGCATGTCTGGAAGAGTTCCTGCTGGCTGTTRCACAGTTTATTCAGAGCTGAAGGCTGCATCTAGCAAAATGCATTTTTAGTGCTTGAAGTCAGAAAAATTAATAATATTAAGAAAAAAAACTTTCCTAAAAATGATAGGAAATATATTAAATCAATTATAATTTAGTTTTTTGCTTAAAAGGAAGTTGCTTTTATCTGCTTTTTAGTAACAATATTAAGCGGTCCAGTAAYGTTTGGTACAGGCAGTTATTTGAAAATAAAAATGACAAGTCATATTTACTATGCAATCAAGATAATCTCCAAGGAAGACTGTTCTCATGTTAAATGTTACATTTGGTTCAAGCCTCTGTAAGCTGAAATTTTATTACTACATTCTTTAAAGACACCATAAGCTTTCTAATGGTTAGGACTGATTATGATCATGTTCAAGGTGGGTGACACTTCCCATGACCTCCCCTGCAGCCTTTGAATGTCCTTTCAATCAGTCCTTCCACTGATTCTCTTACATATGCCTGTCCTGGACTTTGCATTGGGCTGACATTTGGGCTCACATCAGGCTTAAAGTTTGCAGTGAAGCGGAGGGTCTTTTCATTTTTGGTCTTAAACGAGACATTTTGCTGCTGTACCACCTTAGGTAAAACACATCATTTTAAGGTGTGAGAAATACATACCCATCATATGGTAGGCTATCAACCACATATTTTACAAAACTATGTTAGTTGTAACATTTCTTCCTCAGAATCAGTGTGTTGTTTAGGCCTTAAGTGACAAACATTTTGTAGTAGTAGCTTATCARTTTAATTGTAGCAAATAGACGTCCTGAAAAGCAGCCTACAGTTTTAAATAAAAATTTAAGTGTACACTTTAAGGATATTTTAAGCTTCAGGAATGTCCATTTAATTTTAAGAGAGCTGGGGGACTATTTATACACTCACTATTTCCACTCTCTTTTAGGAGTCCTTTACTATTACCAAAAGGGGACACCTGCTGAAAATAAAAATTAAGGAGAAAAATAACTACTGGCAGTTTCTGCTAAATTGTTTCTTGCAACTGCTGGAATCTAATCATGTGCTCATTTAATCCCTACAATATATGCTTTTTATATTCAGCACTGACATCTGCAAGGTTATTCATCTTGTTCTACTGCAAATTGCTCTGATTTAGATTCTCTTTACAAAGAAACTTTTCAGTGCAATGGGTAAAGGCTCTAGTTTGAAGTCCCAGTAAAAGACACTCTTCCTAGCCACCACACTCATCTGTTTTCTATAAAACTGGCACCTAAAATATTGCTTTGGCATTTGTGGTTATGTTTGTAATACCATTATTTCTATTTCTTGATATAAGCAGAAAGTATCACCTCAAAAAAACGAATTACTTACATACTATAAAAGAAATAAAAAAAGAGGTGGGGGGCTGGATGGACAAGGAAATGAAGAACAATCTCAGGGTACCTGCTGTAGATCCACGGAAAGACAAATTCCAAAGTTTGTTCACTTGCTCTTCAGTAAATTGTGTTACACTAGCAAGAAYTATCACACATTTGCAAATACATAACAAAGAACCTAGTTTGTTGTTGGATAGAACTATTTTCTAAGCAGTTCAAACATCCTAATTCTCTGTGAGCAGATTCTTATTGCACAGTGCAAATTACTATCGGTGGATTTGGGTAATAAAAGGATAAAACTCTTACCATTCAGCATTCAATTTCATAAACATATACATTGCACAGTGCCTGGGAATCTTTAAAGCTGAGCTCAGACTTAAGTACCTTTATGAATTTGGGCCTTCATCAGAAAATAAACAGAACAGAGAAGGAGAAAGGAAGTGAAATAGTTACACAGGGAAATTAAAGTGTTTGAGGATTTTTTTTTCACTCTTCAAATAAAGCAGACAAGAATGTGAGAACTCTTGATTTGTTTGCTTCTTTGGTAATTCTTTCATAATCAGTTGCACACTAGAAATGAATATTATGAAAGTCAAAGTCAGTGCTAGGATATTATCCCATTGAAGATAATAAGTTTTCTTGGCTTACCGAAATTCAGAATGGTCTTAAGCACTCTGACTGAATGACCTGTATGAYTACAGTTCACTAAGGTAACCAGAAAGAAAAAAGTCAAATTTCTTATTATATTTCGATTCTCCCCAATTTGCACCAAGTGTTTCATGAAAGAAAAGAGGCCAAATTTAAAATATGAGGAGGCACCTGCATCTTGAATAGAACTGAGATGTTGGGGTCCAAAATTCAGACTGCCCCTCGCAGATCCCACTCATCTGCAGTTCTCAGGAGCCTTGCTTTTTACTCTGAAGTTTCCCAGATGCCTTAATATGCGTCTCCAGATGTGTCCAATTCTGCCTCGTCTGTGTCAGGCTGAGAACCTCAGGACTTGGTTCATGTATAATCCTAACCAGCCCTAAATGGGGTTTTCCTGTAGCTTACAAGATCAACTGAGTCAACACCTTTGAAGCTCTCCGAACACACAGATCACCTACTAGAGCTGGTCTCCACACACAGGCATCATTTTATTTTAATCACAGTTAGTAGAAATGGTAATAGCACTGCAGTCCCCTACCTTTTCTATTAAGGCTGGAAAGTCTCAGCCCAAAATGAGACATCAGATCCCACTTCCCCCTCTTCTGTGGGAATTTCAACTCTTGACACTGGTCCTCTGAGACAACGTCCTGATAGGCGCCTCTGCGAGGCGGGAGGGATTCTGCGTGCTGGCCTCAGATCCAGGCAGCTCACAAACTAGRTATGACTCAATCACAGCCATGGCAAATTCACAATCTATTGTGGTCTGTATGGACATATTCGTATACACATATTCACATATACTTATATATAAATATGTATATGTATATGCAACACATATTAAATATGAGGGAGAGGAAAAGAAAAGACTGAAAAGTGACCTTTTTTGGAATGAGCAGAAAGGCATCTTAGTGAACAAGGTTAAAAAGGCATTTGAAAAAAAAGTAAGAGGGATTAAGAATTGCTTACTGCTGTAAACAGTACTTACACACTGGCTCTAAAGACATGGTTCTTGTTAGTCCCAGCAAAACATAAGATACAAACAAAGAATAAAATATAACRTAGAGCACTGAAGTGATTAAAACCAGTGACACCAAGCATGCACTGAGTCAATACAATGCTACCATTAATGAACATGTTGCAAGTGGCTTCTGTTGACACCAAAGGAGGAAGAGTACAATTTTGATTCTCTATGCAGATCTAGTGACAAAAAAGGCTTTTAAAGTGCAAACCCCTTTTAAAGTACATTTATTCTGTCACAGGTATATAAAAACCTCTGAAGGTACTTAAAAAGCAAGGTCCCAACCCTTTCTCCCCCTTCCCAATTAATTTTATGTTTATTTAACATATTTTAATTTAAAACCTGAAAGAAAGAGTATTTTCTCTATACAGAGCAGACTCACATTTATTCTGATCCAGAGCATATACACCTGGAATATATCATTCACTCATGATTTTTCTGTTGTTGTACTGCACTGCAGGGCTGAAGAGCTGACAGATAACACAAGCCATAGTAGGAGATTCAAACAAGGTATAAACTTTAATACAACTCTTAATCCAGCTTTGAAAGCAGATCACTGCTGGGAAGCATTAAAATTCTAAGACAATCTTAATTAAAAAAGAAATTAGAGCATGAAATATCTTTTTCCCCCTGTCAAACAGTGGTTCAGTAGAGTAAGTCCTCTGAAAAATTTGCTGAATATTTTTAAAAGATGTATAGCAAAGTGGTAGTATACAATGGAAGAGGAATTACAGTTATCATTTCAGATGAGGTGTGTTGAAGGAACTAGGACTGACGCAGTTGGCAGCCTTGGAGTTTGGCTTCTTATTACTACCATCTGTGACAGCTACAGTATCCATTACAAAGAGAAAAAAAAACAGGAGTGCTTTCTTGTGTACGTGATCCCGTTTACGTGCAGCCCTTCAATATCTGCAGCAGCGACTGGAAGTGCGCTCATTCTCCACTAAACATAGTGCGAGATTCCGGTGGCCAGATAACCATTCTGTTTATCAGCTTGTAAACAAAATTCGGTGATAAAAATGTGCTTTTCTTCTTTTCCATAAATCTTTCCTCATTTTTTTTCCTAACTGTCATGATGCTGATGAAAAACAATCTCTTTGCCTTTTTGAACCTGATGTCTCTTACAATAGCAATCTTATAAAACCTAAGAGAGTACTAGTGCTTTAAGGTTTCTCGGGGTTGTTTTTTTTTTTTTCTTTCTTTTTTTAATAATAAAGCAATCATGCCACCTGAAAATAAGTGAAGAAAAACTGTTGAGTCTAATATGTGCAACAGTTGGCTTCCAAAGTGGTTGGAAGCAGCCTGTATTATTTCAGGGAATTTAAGTGGACTGTAACCAACTGGAAGCTTAATATTCCAAAAAATACTGCTGATACTGTATTTTAGATCCCTTCACTGAGTTTGTAAGAAGATGACATCATTTGAAAACTTACCGGGATAAGTGTTGAATTGTAGTTTATACACACATTTCAAACCAGTATGAAGCACAGAAAAAATATATTTAGATGGATATAGTATACAGAGTGCAAACTCTGCCCTGCTTATTGATGTTGGAAATACGTTTTCTTTCTTTTCAGTCTTCAAAAATGTTAGGTTCACCTCTCAAAAATTTGATCCTTGGGTCACATAAAATTCACCAATAACAAAATAGAGAACAGCCAAGAAAAGGCTAGGCAAATGAGGAACTAACTACGAGTGCTGCTTGTCACTTTAGCATGCTTGTTTTGCTACGACAGTGTTACCTACCCTTTCTTTCTCACTCATCATATTCTGTTGTAACCTAGATGGTAAATGTTTTTGTAAGTGCTCATGCAGACTGTGTAGCAATAAGTTATCATTCCACGAAGTAGGAATGCTTTTTTTTTAGATGCTTTTTTAACATAAGAAAATACCAATATCCCTAGAGAGTTACTCAAAGAGTTCTGGAATGAAGGGAAAAGGGGGGAAATATTTTTATTTGAATTCCAATCCCAGCTAGCAGAGAGAATCTAATTTGTGAGAGCTAACATTTGTAATATATTTCCCGTTATGAAACACAGTCCGTACTGGGACATCACTGCTGCCGGTCACACTCAGATCACTTCTCCAACAGCAGACACCACTCAGGGGAGGGAACAAGAAGTGCTGATCAGAGACATGTCCCAAAACATTACAACAGAAATCTGAATGATCCTTTTGGTAAACATAAATTACACATTAGCCCGAAGTTTCATTTTGAAAGCTGAACTCGGAACTATTTTCCTTTCTTGGAAAATAAGCCCCCTAGGTGAGGGTCACGTCATTTTAAGATTGAAGAAAGCTCTCATCATTTACACTTTTTGATGAAGTGTAATAAACAGTACAAGGGTATTTTTATTTTTCTCCACATGGCTGCATATCTTTCCATGTGCAGCATTCTTTTTCCACTAAGACACATGATCTCTCTACCTAGGTATACTGGACATCTTTAAAAGAAATTTGCTAAATCACAACAAACAAACAAACAAACTTTAAAGTACAAGTATAAATTTAGATCCTAGATATGAAGTCGTTTTAATAACTCCAGTCAGTCTGAAATTGTTATAACCATTATAATGGCAGGTTAGATAAATACAAGGAAAGAATTTCAATTTTCACTTCTACATTATATTTTTAATTTGGGTAGCAATTCTGTTCCACAATTTGTCTTCAAACAATTTTTGTAATCAAATTTCTGTAAGAGGGAGTACTGTCTGCCACTGAGTGTTTGGTCTCCAACGCAGGCGTCCTTTTTTTTTAATCACAGTTAGCAGAAAAGATAGTGGCATTGGAGTCCCTTACGTCCCTTGAAACAAAACTTGCTGTTACGTGAGCCTGAGACATAAACATCTATTTTAAGTGTGTCTGGATCTTCAGAACTCAAGTATAGTGACTGACATTGCAAATATCATATAACTGCAGATTTACTGTCTGTTATCCTAAGATTTTCACATGATATAAAATTATATATTTTTTGATTTTATATTCTTAGAATTTCTGATTTTTATAACAACCTTTAAGCTCCAAATTACAAGGGTCACTTGATTTTTATCAGCATTTTCCTGGCATAACTATTTTGAAGTTTGTCATGACTGTAACACTCTTCTTAGAGCATGTGCTAGCATCTTTTAATAAGGAAATAAGTCCTATCAGGCAAATAGAGAGTTTTATTCTGACTTGACTGCTTTTTAAAATTTTATTTATGGCAACTTGTGTCTCACTATTTTGGGTCATAAGCATTTGACAAATCTCAGTCTTTGCCTAACTTAAGGAAATGAAAAAGGTAGTATTTTCTTCTTTTGGAGTAACGAACGTTCAGACTGTGCTTGAAATTTAGTACAGCAACCATGCTTTCAGCCTGTTTCATTAGCCTTAAACAAGGGGGGGAAAATACCCAGAAATGTACATTTCATTAATAGGTGTGGTGATCTCCGGGAGGAAAAATGAAAGAACAGAAACATTTCCAGCTCTGCAAATCAGCCTGACAGAAGCAGATGGAATCATGTCCTACCTCTGATAAAACTATTATCTCCATTGTCAGGGCATTTCAGGACAGTTGAATAGTTGAATATTATTTTTCTGGAATATCTGATGAGGTGTTTACAAGGGAAAATTAGAAGCACCTTGCATTGCTGCACTAGCCGCGAGCATTTATACAGATCCAGTAGCAAACATTTGGCAAGAGTTTGCCCAATGAGTGATATTACGGGAAACTCTGATCTCATCTTATGGTGGGAGGCTGAACAGATATCCAAGATAAAAGCTGTAATAATGATGGCAGGCTTTGTTAATGGTATTCTCCGTGAACTCTACTGAAATAATGGCCAATCACAAGAGAGTTGACACGGTTCCTCAGAAAGCATCAATCTGAAATATCAAGCTTTGCAGCTAAACTTTTCCTGCTAATCAAATAAACTGCAGAATTATTAAGGCAAAGAGGAACATCAAAATGAATTTTTATGGCAGAGAGGAACATCAAAATGAAGTTTTGAAGTAGCTGCTCAGGATGCTACATACTTTTCTGAGTTCACTATTTATCAACCTTAATAACTTAAATCCCAATGGCTATTTCATTTTTCTATATTTCCATACTCACAATTTGCATTTCAGAAGTCTTTTATTCCTTTAAAGTTTTTAGTTTTCTTCATCACAACAAGTCCTGCAGTAACCCATGGCCATCTTCCCTTTCCCCTCTCTGAAGGCAGCTACAGACCTGAAAAATTACCCACCTCTTTATTGAAACTTCTTGTAGCTAGAGGTGGGGAAGTACAGGCACACATGGGCTTCCTGAGGACAAGTAGAAAAAGGGGGATTAAACACCTCTAGAAGCTCCTGAAGGAAGCAAGCTCTGCCTTTAACTACTTGTATTTTTCTTAAGTAACTACAACAGTGCTGCTGAATTACAGGTTTTAGGCAGGGAGCAAAGGTGATGGATTTTTTTTAAACACATAACAAAAAGTTGCAAGAATGAAATGTCATGCAACAATGTACAATAGGACTGTTTGCCTGATTGACTGTAATTGTAATAATGCAAAACATCAATGTAGTAATAACTATCTAAAGAAAAAACACCCATACATACAAAGACCATTATTCTTTATCGTTAAAACTTGACGATCCTCCGTTTTCTTCTTTGTCTGTATTTCACAGAATATCTTTGCTTATCTACATTTTCTAAATCTGAAGTCTGGGTAGTCAAACTGCACATCAAGTAGCAAAAGAGAATATTGGATGTTCACAGCTAGACTGCACAACCAGCCTCAAATATCCACATTTGAAATATTGAGTCTGCTCATTAGACTAGACATTGCCTAAAGAAATTCTCCTTCCTCTCCTTCCCCCTTTCTCTCCAAAAAAAAAGAAATGCTACAAAGGTCACAAGGAAACACGTAAAGAACCTGAGGATTACGTTGGTTTACAGGAAGTAATCCTATTTTTGAAAAAGGCTATTTTGCATAAATTTTTGTGGGCAATTTGGACTTAATTCTACGTATCAGGCTAAGAGTTATCTCTCTCCAAATATTCTTCACAGAAATTTTAAATAGTTCTTAAAAAGTGTGTAGCTCCCATATTGGCATTCTGGACAAGTATAAGTTTCATCAGCTTAGAGGTATAATAAGCTTCATTTGAGAGTTTATCAATTTTTTGTGCTTTTTGTCAGGGGGGGTTCTTTCTTTTTTTCTATAACTGTGAATTTTCTTTTTCTCTTTTAAGAAAGAGAACATCCAYGCAGAGAAGTAGTAAATAAATAAGTTGTGGGAAAGATTTCACCATAAAGTGTGAGAGCTTGGAAACAACCTGACTTCTCCAAACATTACTGACAAAAATGAAGCTAGTCATGGGACCCTCTTTCTGCACAGTTTGTGACTCTCCCAAAAATTTTTCATAAACTCATGCATTTTTCCATTCTGTTTCCATTCTGTGGTTTCTGCAACCTCCCCCGCCCTTATTTCTRTACAGGAAACAAGGAAGAGTTGTGTCAGTCCCTCTGAACTTTAGAGGTATTTCTCATTTTCTCCACTGAGTAGGCATCTGTTAATGCCGTCAGCAACCCCACCCATTAGTTAGCTGACCCGTACACGTGAGAAGTAAATAGGAACCACCACCGAGAAGAGTAGGTGGGGAAATGCGGAGCTGTCCTGTCACTATCCTTTCAAGCAATCCCGCTAAATATGCACTCAAAATAAACATGTAATGGTGGACTAGTTAGATATATAAATGCCAGCGTCCCTTTTGTCAGCCACAGACTCCTACACATGAGTGTGYTAATTACAGGGCATTTGTTTATGCTGATAACTATTCCATCATACACATTTCTTCCCTCTTACAAATAGGCTATCTTAGCCCCAGAAAAGGACTTATTCTCAGAAAAGTAATTAAATTACATGTTTTCCCAACCCAAGTATACAGCAATCTAATTTACTACCATAAGGGGTCTTCTATTAATAAATTAATGTGGGGATTTTACATTTCTTAAGGAGGAATCTTAGTATACTACACAAATAAAAGTATCTGGGCTGGTACTCAAACATGCAGCTATGCAGACAGGTCTTGCAGCAGAGTCATAATCTAGCTTTGAAAATATGTGCTTATTATCCCTTTAAAACATTATAAGGGATCAATTTACCACTTTAATCACATGTTATGTAGGAAAAGTCTATAAATTTGAAACTGGGAAACTAGATGCTTATTTATCTTGGTTATAAAATAACAAAAACATCTTTACAACTGGGAGAGGTTCAAGTTGAGAGATTGCAGTTCAGAGCTCCTATTATTTTAATATAAAGGGTATATGAAAAAAATACTGGGAACTGATCATTCAGACGTTTTAATAACCTACTGAGCAAAGTTTGTGAAATTAGTGTTGTCAAAAATCAGCACAGTATTCTAGCAATGCTCAGTGAGCAAAAATTGCAGAAGTTATTGCTCTTAGGTAACTACTATTTAAATTTCATGCCTTTTTTCATTTCTTGCTGTTTTAAGACAAAAATACAAAGAAATACCGTCTAGAGTTTCTTCTACCTTTTTCCTTTATTTGATAAATCCTTCTTTTGGATAAGTACACATCCAGCTAACTCTCTGCCCTTGCATACAAGTATATGTTCCATGTTGCCTCTTCGATTTCCTACATATTCAGCTTCTTTGGAAGGAAAATCAGACATGCAAATGAGTCACAAAAACAATGCAATTTACTCCATTTATACACAATATCCACTCATGTGTTACACCTTCATAAAGTACACAACTCAAATGTACCCTTCAGTCAATAAACGACAGAATACCATTAACTCAAGTAACACCAAAAAAAAAGGTTTGCTACATATGTATGCATTGTAAATCCAGGGTACCTGGTATTTTGTTGCCTAAACCATGGGTTTCCCTTGGGTGCCACTGAAATGAGAAACAGGTAACCAGGCTGGTTTGACCCATACAGTACGTTGAAATTGTAGATTTAGCCAAGAAAAGCAGAGTCTGACGTGAAACTAACTTATTCCAGTCCCTCTGCCTGTACAGCCACCAGAGTCCCTTTGGACTGCAGGACTTAAGCCAGCTTTAATGGATGCCAGTCAGACTTGGACACCTATCAAAGGTTTGACCCAAAACTACAAGTTCAGTTCACACAGATTATTAAAAGACAGAAACATTACAGACATTAAAACAGTGCAGAATCCCCTTCTAAAGGCTTTTGCAGTCCATAGGCTTTTTTGTTTTTCCTCCTCTCCCCACAGATTTATAATTTAAATACAGAAGGAAACAGAAGCCTGGAGCATCCAGATTTTCTGTTAAGTAAAACAGAACCTCCTTCAGTTTCTCRTTAACTACTAGGTCATAAGGCCAATCCCCAACAGTGTCCATAAAGAGTCAGCAACAGTGTCCATTACTGACTTAGGATAGAAAAGGTAGGGTTTTTCAACCTAGAAAAGGTACAGTGGATTTTAGAAGGCTTAAAAAGAAAATTTCAAAGATTGAAAAATTGATGGGATTTACTAGCACATAAGAGCAAAAAAAAAAAAAAAAAAAAAAAAGAGTGTTCTTGTCATCAAGGGAAAAAGAGGTGGAGTACTAAGGCATTTGTGTATCACGCAGTGATTACACCTCAGGAAGCATTATCTTGGTTGGTCTGGGCCATCCCACTTCCGATTGCCACTTCCTCTGCAACCTCCCATCCTTTCCCTGCTGTTTTATGTGGAATGTACTAGCTCCTGTGCTTTCCTTATTTAATTCTCCCTTAAGGCACCAGCAGTGATTAAAGTAAACAGTGTTCTATTATTTCTAATGCAAATGCACGCCAGAGAAAAGGCCCATATCTTGGCTTCCCTCACAAGAACTGCTYCGTGCCAGACTGCTCATACAAAGAAACTTCAAACAATATTTTGGTAATGCCTGACATTTCCCTCATTTTGAGACAATTTCTGGCTATTAAAACATGGAAACCCTGGACAAACAAGCATCTCTGAAGCTTCACTCCAGTGTATGCAGTGTGCGCTCTGCTTTTAAGGTACAGGTAAGTGAAAAAGTGCATCTCAAGTACTGTCCTAGAGATTCAGTTATGAAAAAGCCCTCAAGGAAGACTGTTGCAGTTGGATGCAATTTCAAGCAGGCCTGGGCCTACACCAAAATGTGCTGGGGTAGAGTATGCCAGCAAGCTGAAGGTAGTGTTCAGTTAGTTTTTTTGTCCTCTCCCACATTTTGTACCCATGTGGAATTTGGCTGGATCTAACTGAACACTTTTGTCATCAGCTAGTTGCGCCCCACTGCTTCTCAGATGAGTTCCAACAAAACCTAAGCTGATTTAAAAATGATTTTTGGTTTTATACCAATATTGACACTCCTTACTTCCTTTGTAATATGGCACAAACACCAATTACAAATCTAAACATCAGTACAGAGAGTCCACAGGAGGTTTTTATGTTTGTTTTGGTCATTTGCTTCTACAAGAGCCCTGTAGGATAAAGACACAGTTTTAAGAAAAACATTCTGGGTGTGTTATGGAATGCACTTAAACATGGGAACAAATATAATAATTCTTTACAGTGCTGCTAAAATTGCTTTGATACTTCTTGTTGCTCGGGCTGCATCTACCACATCTTGAAAATATAATCATTCCTGAAGATAATGGAATCTACTGCAGTGATAAGGTCATTTCCACTCTGAACTCACAAATCATTCCCATACACACTCCATATTTCAAAGTGACATATAGCATATGCAAATGTCTTGTGGTATGCTATTTTCTCACATTATGCTTCTATGTCTAAAGTGAACACTGTTCACTATATTCTAAGAATTTTTATTTCTAGATATGTGCTATATTATCTCGGACAAAAACATATTATGTGAAAAATACCACAAAATTTTAATATAAAGTGTTTTTTTTTTAAGTGCTTAATGCTGAGAAAATTAATAGGCAGTTCTTAATAAATCCCACTATGTATATCTTCTATACGGCTGTAACATGGCATTTGATCTGAATATGCTCATCTTCCAGTGGTTCATGGGAAAACATAGAATCATCTACTTCACAGTCCAAAATATAAACCAAATACATCAGTAATCTTTTTGTTAAAAGTGCAAGCTTTCAGGTGTCACCAGACACTGAGATGGTAGGGTAGTCAGTGTGCAAAAACTTTCTTGGAGAGGATGGCTAAGGCCCCAGTATTTTTTTTTACTTGGRGTGGTTCTATCCCCACTGCAAGCCTGGATAGAACCAAATGAAATATAAAGTTTTGTCTGCTCCGATCCAATTGTAGAGTAAAGGTCTTTAATAATTCATTTCCCCAGTCAAATCTACAAGTCAACTGCAAACGAAAAATGTCAGTGGCTTGGGGATTCAATACTAGACGAAAGATCAGAAGAAAGAAGACCTGCACTTATTTTACCTTCTAGTCTATTTCCCAAGTCTGTTGTACATGTACACAGAGATCAAAAAGCCATCTTGCTTTTGTTTCTATGGCATACATTACCAGTATCATGTAGTGATTTTTAACTGAGATATGAAAAACAGCTTTTCTTCTTTAAACGATGCAGCATTGAAGTTATGTGCAATAAACTCATAGTATCATGCCCAAAGATCTGAAAGCGGATCAAATATAAAACATGGTGATTTTAGATGTTGTTCTTTTAATTAGACACAAAGACTTGCATTGTTTTAAGAAACTGAGCTTACCTTATTCCTGCTTTAGCTGACCTGGGTCTGAAATGTTATCAGAGAGCTTCTGTTTTAAAAAGAAGTTTTCACATAGTACTGCATCCTTCCAAACAGGATTGCCATAAAGAAAAGAAACTTATCTCGAAAGGGATAGAGAAKAAGGGAGGGGAAAGCCTTTTTTGTTTGGATCAGAGTGCACTTGCCTGGCTTTAAACAGCTTAACTTTGATCCAGCCTTCAAAACCCCAGTGCATTTGCTTTTACAATGTCTTTATTTCTCATCTTTAATTCTAGTTTGCAGTCAGGGCACCGTGTCAAGTCAAGGAGAGCTCAGCACACAATTTCAGTGTTTGGTCTTGGAAGCTCGGACCTTCATCTCTCAGACAGCAACCTACTGGAAAAAGTCTCCTGAATTTTGAGCTGATCATTTGTAACATAACTAGAAAAACAAACACTCTGGCAGATACCATGAGAAGGAGACTCTACTGGTATAAAAGAAACAGCATAGTGCATGGGAATTTGATCACACAGATACTGCAAATTAACAAGCCAGAAAAAGCATCACATGGTGGTATTTCTTGGGCTTTCTTGCACAGAGGAAGAATCCACTGTCACGATGCACCTTGAGGAATGGCTTACAAAAATATAAGTAGATATGTTCTTAAAGTAGGTTTAAACTACCTGAAAAGAATTTTGGGTTTATTACTGTGCATTTGCCAATTGGATATCAAAACTGCATTCAAAATGTGTCCGTAGAAACTGGGAAATCTTATACACTTCCTGGCAGCAATGTCATCCTTTCCCTTGCTCATGAATAGATTCCTCCAAATCCGGACATCATGACTGTAAAACTGGTGTGACCCTTTAATATTAATGCCAGGAAATATCACCGTGATCATCATCATCAGAGAATTCCTCTGTTTGTCGGCTTGTTTGTTTTTGCTCGAGTGCTGGATTCTCAGCCCAGCTTTAGAGCCCCCACCAAAACAAACAAGAGAAAACAAAAAACCCTAATCTGCGAGAATAATTCCTCCTTGTCTGTTTATACAGAATATCAATTTCCAACACATGGGTTTTTAGTTAGTTGAAAATTAAAATCAGCTCTTTCTTTTCWTTTTTCTTTTTAAATCTGAGCAATKACTTGACTAACCTTTCTTAGTTTGTACCACTAGTATTACCTCTTGTGGCACTTATGGCTGCAATATAATAATTTATAAGCCAATGAAAGAAACAGAAGGCTTAAAAACTTCCTTGAAAAGAACAGTTTGCAATGAAAAAGCTTATTCCTAGATCAAAATGGAAGCCCTTTCTGCTCAGTACTCAGGACTCTCCTCAGGACAAATACAGTCAAGTAGCAAACATGTAGACTGCCAGATATTGTGAGGAACTTGAAAGACTGACACAGCCAGTGGGTTTCTTGGCTTTAGCAGGGTGACCTGAGCCAGCTAACAGCTCTGCAGCCCCTGAGCACTCTGGCTTCTCCCTCAGATCCAGCTTTTAAGCAAATACCCTTTAGGACACTGCTTGCATGAGCAGGGCAGCAATCTGRCAGACTGCTATCAGTGCAAATGGATTTTATGAGATTTTTAATAATTGGATCATAAAAAGTAAGTTAGTCATTTACTTAAATGAGACTATTCACATATACCATTTATGCATATTTTATTGCAAAGAAGAAAAGGAGAAGGGGTGTGTGTGTGTGTGGTGTGTTAAAATCGTTATATAAATAAATCCAMTGACAGCTCAGGCTTAAGGTTTATGTAACATGCAAATTATACATGACTTGGACAGGCAAAATTTTGTTCTCTGAACTCCTGACCTCCTCCCTCTTGGGAAAGTGAAAAAAAAAAAGGAAGAYATTTGCATATTACATCAGAATAACAGTTGTCTTGGAGGACAATTTCATTTCTAATTTTTACTCTGTGATTGAGAGAACAGAGAGACATTTAATAACTCTGATTAAAAGTCTTATATGTGCATTTTACATATTTATCCACAATTTATACATACATCACCTTTACAGCTTATTCAGACTGCAATAGGAAGTCTACTTAGAAGATGGTACTGTCTGATGTACCATCACAGAGTCATTAGTCAGCTCTACTAATAATTTAATCAGCTGTTCTTTTAACTATATTATTTAGATATAATCTAGAACTACTCTTTAATTTAGTGGCATTCAAGAGACGTGCTAGGGCAAATCATCTGCCTACCACAGTCTACAGAACTGCAGTTACTGCACTGGACACTAAAGGAAACACTAACAACCACACTACAACATCACATATTGAAGAAAGTAACATTAAGACCCACAATAACTCTTCTTATTTCTGTTGATTTTAGTGTTTTAAAGAGAAAATAACACAAGCTTTTTCTCAATGCTAGGGCCCTCTGTTCACTTGCAGAGTGAAAAGATTTCTAAGTTTTCRATGTAGGTCAAGCTAACTCTTAATAGTGTGTTCAAGCAAGATACAGAYATTAAGCCTCTCTCACTCTTAAGCCAAGAGTCCTGGCTCAGCGCTGTCATTATAAATTTCAAGCTCCAAAATTAGTAAGTGGTAGAGGTGAAAAAGGATGGAAACATAACACACCCATGATTATTCATTGAGTGAAATCTAACATTGGAAGAGAAAACTAGCAAGTATTTTATACTTAGAGCTGACTCGGCTGCTTCTATAAAATGCATAGAAAGGGCCATTTTCATCAGATGCAAAGCAAGTATAACATCGACTCTTAAGCAAAGACGCTTCCTCTTGAATCTGACTGGAGAGCTGGTGACTTCAGGTGACGAGGGACTCCTACCATGGCTCTGCCGGGCAGCAGGAGGACTAAGAGCCACACATCAGATGTACAAATACACCGTTTATTTGCTCTAGTGTCTGACACACAYCAAGGCTACTAATTCACTGTAACAGTAAAAATTCTCTTAGCAAAATGTTGCTTCCWACCATTGACATGTTTTACTATTTCCTCAGTTCTTCAATAATAGAAGAGGATCATTCAAACAAAAGGAAAATGATAGCCTTTCCTTTATATATAAAACCATATATTTGGGAAAAAGCTGATAGGTGTGTAGAGGCCCTTTTCTAATCCAAAAATGAGATTTCCTAATTTGAAGTCCTTTCTTCTACCACAATAAACAACAGGCTTCATTAAAGCAACGAGGGAGATCTGTTGATTTTGTACTTTCCTCACTTGCTGCTTGGCTGGATTCCTTTGCCTTTATCACAAGTAGTAATTCCCTCCCTCTTCAGCCAGTGAGTTTCCACATTACTACTGTAGGACTTGAGTGCTATTCAGCACGGAACTAGCATCAGTTTACTCAGCTTAAAATAATATTTTCCTAGAGTTCAATAATTGTAGTCAAAGGATGTTTTGTTTGTATTTCAGGTAGTAAAGTACTAATTTTTCCTCTTTATATTTGAAGGGAATTTTAAAAACCCCGGTTTAGAACAAGCTAAGTCTCTGTTGCGCAAAAGATCTAAAGTCTGCTGAAAGAAATCCAAACAAAAAAAACCATCCAAAATCTTCAAGACTCCATGGCACACCTACGCTGTCAGCTTAGATCAGAGCAGAGAACAGGAGATGGCCTATAAAGAAACTGTTGTATGGGCAGCAGTAGTATGTACTTATTACAATTATCTACCTATGAAGGATTTGACTGTTCTCTTAATTTTTTTAATCAAGCTTTGTCTCAGAGAGCTATGGGCAAATATCCTGGTTACACCCTTCCTTTCAAGTGCATCCTTCACTTGATTCCCAAATATAATACATTCTTTTTTATAGATGCTTTGTGCTTTTTTTATGAGATCACCTTCTCTTCTTCTCCTTTGCTAATCCCAATGCTTTGAGTTGAATTAGACTGCTTTTTGAAGCTACTAGATTGATTTCTGTTACCATTTTTATAAGAAAATTCTCAGGACTTCTAAGCATAAGCACTAGCTACTAATTAGAGTTTCCTCCAAGCATTTTTCATAAGGCAAATGTGGGAGAAAAAAAAACATTATGAGAAAGATCTACATTCCTGAGTGCTAAGTATGAAGGTGTCTTTACCACCATGGCTTCTTTTGTTGTTTTCTATTTGTTTGAAACTGATTTTCAATCTCTTTACAAATATTCTGTAAATCACAGGTTAGATTTTCTATGGGACTTCCAAAATACTATATATATTAATTTGAAAACAGTAGTTTTCTCAAAGAGCAAATGTATGTTCAGCTATGACAATTCAACTTACTATATCTTTAGCTATAGGAGCAGAGAAAGCAGTGATCACTTTTTAAAAGGGTGGCCTTTAGAAGTGCTCAAGCAGAGAGCCCATTAAGGACCATATGATGTATTCATGATTACAGCAGACTGTAAACCTAGGCTTATCGACCATCATTGCTCAGGTCAGAACACGCAGTTAAGCACTCCTCAGTTTTGCTGCTATCTGCAGCTTTGATTTAAATTAGGTTAAGCATTATGCTTTTAGTGTCAACAGCAAGAAGCCTTAATTAAGATATAACAATACTTTTAACGGTCTTTGGAAGCTTTACAATGACAGCTGCATGTAATTTCTTAACACTTATGGTTTTAATTGATATTCTTTGTAAAGTTTGCAATGGAAGTAATAATGAATTCAGAAAAGTTCAGCTGCAGTACAACTAACATGGACCAGGCTCCCTGCCTGATAAACAGATTGTGCCTGGGTACTGCTATTACTCACTTAACACGGCTTTGTCTAAAAGCCTCCCCTCAGCCCTTCCAAGCACAGAGACCTTCCAGCAGTGTGAAAGAGGATGTTATTGTACTTTCTCATTTAAGCATGTGCTTAATTTCATCCTAGTCAGCAAAATACTTATGCACATACTGCTTTTTTCTTTTTCTTTTTTTTTTTTTTTTTAAAGGTGGTCTCTCTGGCTTTAACTTGCAATCAGCGCTCAGTTTATTTTTCAGAAAGGAAAGAGATTTACATATATCCTTACATCCCTCAGTTTTTAGCCAAATCAGAAACCATTTTTTTTTATTTTTGAGATCATTATTATTTTATACAGTACAAATTTTAGATGAGAATACAGCATGATATCCATACAGCTCTATCCTGAAAATGAAGAAAAGGCACATGAGCTATTCTTTTTGAGCAGGAAGATTTGCAGAAGGAAATCATAGCTTTTGCTAGACCAGTTGGCATAGCTGGAAGAAAAAAAAAAAAAAAAAAAAAAAAAAAGAACAACAAGCTTTTCAGCATGCAAATCCTTCTGAAATAGGAGCAGGAATCTTGCAAAGTAAAAGGAATTGTACGGTTGAATTTCTTTAAGTTAAGCATTTAGACTCTCTGAAAGATCATGTTGGGATCATGAAAGATCACTCTGGGAGCTCAAGGACACTCGCTACATTTGGGGTTTCTGCGAGTGCAGCAAGGCCCGCAGTCCTTCTCCTGCACTCTGGGAACAGGTCCTGCAGTTGGCAGCCGGCTGCCGAGATGATCGCTTGGAAAACACAAGGAAGTACTGACGCCTTGTGCTGCCCAGGGGCTAGACTTTTTTAAAGAATGCTTGCCTCCCTGCACAACTGGAAACAAGTTTCTGTTTTGCTGGGCTTTTTCTTGGTCAGCTTTTTTTTTTTTTTTTTTTTTTGCATTTTTTAACAACTTTACAAAGCTATATGTGGGGCCTGCCCTTGTACACATGATAGGTCCCCTCCACCTCCCTGAGAAAACAAGCGCGAGTCCTCAGGCTTCCCCAACACAGGCAAGCTATCCATACGGAGCAAAGATTGTAGGGAGCTGTTGCTAATTTCATGCATCTGAAACTAACTCTTATCTGATTCAGCTAAAGTAAACCAAGGTGCAAACGGACAGTAGGAAAGAGCCTTGTTTTCRTTGGAGCAGGAATAAGCTGGAGTATTTTTTTGTTCCTGCATAAAGCAAACACAGCTATTGATTGAGCTCAGCTCACTCAGATGATTCAAATTAAGACCAGGCTTTCAGGTCTTGATGTTCATATCATAGTTACAGAAATACAGGCAGAAACTATTCTGAGAGCTTAGGTGTAATGCTACTTATGTTACTTGCAAGTATGCATTCATGGCAGCTCTGCCTGTTGTAAGAAGAGTGCTCTCAAATATCTCAAAGACATCGTTTTAAAGACACAAATATAAGTTGTTAGTCCTCTTTTTGTTTACAAGAGGGCAAACAGGGACAAGCAGTTAGGTGGTGTGTCTGGAGACCAGGATATGGGACACAGAGAAGCCAAGACAAAGAGCCAGCAAGAGCAGGAAACTGAAACGAGGGGTTATTCAGGGGCTCTGTATCCCTCAAGCACATTTTCCTCCTACCTGAAATAAGACTGAGGACTCCTGAATATCAGCATGACTCTACTATTAGCATGTACTTATGAAGCTCCCTGAGGAAAGGCACAGTTTATTTCCCCTTTAAGGTCTGTGTTCATGTCTGTGTTAAACAGCAAAGACAAAGAGTTTCCTACCCTAGACCCAGAAAACACATGCCTTARCACACATGCTTTCAATTAGCTTATGAAAAGTTATAGAAGGAAGTTAGCATATACTTTTGGTGCCTCTAGTAGAGTTCCTTTATGTAGATATTATTATTTGGATTTTTTGTTAAAGTAGGTTAGATATAAAATCAGGTGCATTGTGAATGGGTATCTTCTCTTTACATGTTCTTGTGRTTCCTACACGATCTGCTGCTCAGAACACCTCCAGTTTCAAAAAGGCTACTGCCGCTAGATCTCCAGTAGCAGTCATTACAAAAAAGCTTTAAAAATTTAAGAGACGTTTATGTTTTAAAATATGTAAYTTTCCTTTTTGCACTTTCTTTTCTTACATTGATAGATTATAAACAATAATWAACATTTGCTACTTTTAATTGTCTCTGCCAAAGTTACTCTAAGTTGGGGCAACACATATGATCGAACTATAAGTGAAGTGCATGCAATCTCTTCTCCTAGGACAGAGAGATCCCTCAGGGAGAGTTGCAGGGAGTTCAGGGAGAATCTTAGAGATTCAGGGAGTTTTCCTTCACAGAAATATAGGAGCTATTTTCATTCAATAAGTGATTGACTTATCCACTTCACGTTATATGTATCAACTGGAAACAATTACCTTTTGAAAGAGGAAGGTTTCAATTTTAGTATGAGTGAGCACCATCTGTAATTTAGTGCCTTCAGGCTGCCTTAACTAAAAAGTTCAATAAGTTAAAGCCAGGAAAAGGAGGGGCGGGGGGCGGGGGAAAGGAACTTCAAATGTTTCCAGTGAAAATGAGTCTTTTAGTCTTTTGTTTTGCCCACAGATGATTATCCTCGTGGGATGGTTGTAAGTAGTGCTTTTTTTTTTTTTTTTCACCCTTCTCGGAGTTTGTTTGAAGTGTCAGGGCTACACCATTGTGAGGATGTAGTCCAGATGTCGTCATTTTGAAGTTCAGGACAGATGATGGATTATACTTAACACTGTTTATAAACACAGTGCAAACGTACAGCCAGTATAACAGCCCTGCTTGCCTTTTGTTTTGGACATATTTTTTAAAAAATATGTATTTTTTGATTCATTCAAAAGATTCATTCAGAAGAGATTTCTAGAAATTCTATTTTAAAAAGTAACTTTACATAAGGAAAAGTCACAAGCATTCATACAGAAACATTAACTTTCTTTTTTGATCTTCAGACAAAAGCAGTTCAGCAATAGGCATATTGAAAAACAAGTCAGTTTTGTTAAAAAAWTTTTAAATGGATTCTTATCTGAATCTTATCACAACTAAAGCATATAAACATCTCTTGGGTCTGCAAAGAGGGTCTGGAGATACTGAKAAAACAGACTTTCTGATATAGTTTGCAATTATGCTGTTTAGAATAGTGCTGGAACTACTGTTTTTATAATACAGCATATTTTTGAAGTATTTTAACACTTCTAATCATCTCCAAAGCTACCAGAGCTAGAATAATTTTTTAAAAATGCAGATGAAAAAATTAGTTTGAATTGAACTRTATACAGTCATTTTGTAGGGTTTATTTATTGTTATTTTATGCCTTGTTCTACGACGTGCCGTTTACACGCTGTTCGCAATTACTAACCTTWTTCAGCCATAAGTGCTATTTTTCCCCATCTAAAGTTCCCTTTTTCCAAGGGTCAGAAGCATTTAAACTTCATGCCTGGATGTCTTGTAAACCACATCAGTGAATCAGTCTTAACACCTAACTTTCCAAGTTAGGTGCCCGCTGGCTTGCAGTCATGCCATCTAACACAAGATTGTGTGCACCAAACGTAAGCAGTGTTAGTGAAGAGGACTGCGTCTGGTAGACCTGTACGTCATCACGATTCCCCTAGATTAAGAGCACCTTTTTCCCTTTCTGTGGGGAAGAGTAGAATCAGCAATTAGATAGGTAAAGAGAACTTACAACTTGGAAGGAAAATAGAGATACGAAAGATACGGCTTTAGTCTTGGATGATGCGGACTGCATGATGTGCAGGACTCTTCTGTTCCTTTCTTTTGGACACTTCTGTGCCCTAATGTATTCAATTTTCAGGCAATTTTTCTGCTATTTATCTTCATACTAAAATTCAATATTCTTCAAATATAATAAGACGATAAGTGGTCTTTTTCTTTCTTTTCTTTCTTTTCTTGATTTTACACATTTCAAATACTTGTAGCCCCTTTTTACTATCCTCTGACTCAGCGATACATATTTTGCTCTCATCCGCTTTAGCCATATCACTCCCTGCTGGTGTTCCCCCAAATTCCTTGCAATATTAAGGAGGCACAGATTATGTTGTGTTGTGTGTTTCTGGTCTGACAGCTGTTAGGCTGCAAGTTTGTGTGATTTAAAAGACTAGCAGTCCTTTTTCCACACAAAGGTTTTCATGAATATTAATTTATTAAGTTCCCATCATCAAGTGCGAGGGTGGTGACAAAAAATAGAGATAGGGGCAGAAAAAGAAGAACATTCTGTAGCAATGTTAAATTCCTCTGCCGTGCACATGGGCTGCAATAAATGGGAAGCAGCATGCAGAGATTATYCTATATAGCTCTGGCAGCTGGGTCAGAAGAAGCGGTTGCTGCATCAGGTTCTCTGACGAGACAAATGTCTCTTTCTGAATACTCAGAAAGAAAACTACAATTCATTGCCTTCTCGCCTGCCCCAGAGAACAAAAAACAGTTACACTTGTGCTTGTCTGGAGTACGCAGAGTGGTTGTAATTGTAGCTGATATTATCAAAGTTCAAGCTGCATGTAGCTAACTTCATTTAACTAATGTTTTTCTGTGTTAAATGGGTAGTTGTGACTTTCTCCAAACATGCATAGAAGTGTGTGATGATTCTGCAACACATACAGCAAGTTTCTTAAAATTGTATAATTATTTCATCAACTTTCTGTTAATTTTAGAACAAAGAGAAAAAAAAAACACTGAATTTTAGGAAATTAGAGAAGATTGAATTTACRTCAATTTGCTACAACAGAGTCAATTATTGGGGCTATACTGTCTTTGAATATGGTCTCAGAGTGGGAGAGAGAGAATATTGAGTTTGGTATAYTGTTATTCTTTTATAAGGACAAAGCAGATAAGACCTGCTTTGAAAATAATGCAACATAAATATATCTTTTCAAATATACATGATAGAGAAGGGAAAATTTACACATTGTGCTTGGACTTAAAGATCTGTACACATGAGCCAAGGCATTCATCCCATGACATTGGTGACTCRTAAGACTAGAGAACATACCTATACCAAAAGACATAATTTGGTCTTTAGCTGAAGCTTTTTGCTCACTGATGTTTTTCCCAGCATTTCTAACCTCAAGGCTTTTTTCAAAACAGCAGCAAACACAAGAGAACAAACTCTGAATTGAATGCAGAGTTCAGTCAGGCTTGTCCGTAGTTTTGGTAAGAGGACTGTAGTCCAGCTGGTTCTCCAAAGACCAGCAATGGATGGCAAGAGGACCTGAGAGCTCTGCCTACAACAAAAACATTAGAGAAGGTCCCTCAATGACTTACAAGCCCCATGACAGTCTGGCATTGGCATTTAGAAGGGAAATGCTGCAAAGGAGTCAGTCAACCCTGACAGAGCCAAAACCCTTTCCTGGCACGGAGAAAGCTTGCTTTCTCAGGTGGGCGCAGTCATTGCCAGTACTCCCACCAAGTTAATGCTTCTTATGGGAACTAGAGGGAAGCCTAGGATTTCTATCAGAGCATTAACTTCTTAAACTAAATATGTAAAGGTTAATGTGGGAGAACGAAAGGAAATTATTTTCAGAAGCACAGAAGTTTATATTCTAGAACAGTTTTGAGTGTATAGGAACTTACTTTTCCTTGAAACCATTCAAGACAGGTACCAAAATCAGTTTTAAATCATATCCTTCTGACTTCCAATGAAAGGTACGTTTCTAAATTTCCAATTTAGCTATGAAAGTGTGTAAGATGAGAATTTGGATAACACCTTGCAGGGTCTACAATGAGCCCAGTCAAAATTTCCAAACTCGATGCAGATACTTCCTTGGTGCACATAGAAAGTAAAAATAGAAAAACAGCAAAACAGTCTGCATCAGGAGGCTGTCAAGTCTTCAGAGCATTCTTTTTTATATGCACGTCACAGTGACATCATTACTAAATATCAGTCATTTCAGTTGCCACCCCAGGCTCTGTACTTCAATTGACAGATAGAAAGAACTGAAAATTAATTCCCTGATCAAAGAGTCCCAAATCAATCAATCAAAAAAGCCACCAACAAGCCTACCTTCCCCATCCCTCCCACTAAGGACCTACACATTATAGCATATCCAACAAATAGTCTTAAAAAAAATTATGAAGAAACCTCTGTCTTGTAAGTCAGCCTTTCTGTATTTTTCAGAAGAAAATCTCAGAACTCTAGGACCAAGACTTTTAGATAGTGTACAGTCTTCTGATAGCTATTTTATGTAATGAAATAAAGTTACATCCTAAAGTGTGGGGATTGCTTCTATTATCTCTATTGGAAAGTTATTCCAAGCTTTATCCTTATTGTTCCAACAGCTTCCAGCCTGTATACATAAACTACAATATTCAGGTTTTATGCTGTTTGCTTTCTGGTTTTGTGTTGACTGTGCTGGTACTTCTAGGTTATATTCTTCTTTAGACCACACCTAGATTTACTACAAAAGGCTATGCCATCTAGGGGTGAGTAGCAGATCCACTGAAGACTTAAATTTTCATTCATTTGGTAAATGCTGTTACCTACTTCAAGAGCCATTCACATTTTATATTGCCTCACACTGTTTCTGTTTCAGATCAGGTAAAGGTAAAGCAATTGTTTTCTTTTATATAGATGTGTGTGTATTATTAGATAATATTTTCACATATATTGGAATATTAAAATGACTATCATCATAACTTTAACTTCTGTCAATAGGGAAACACCATACATGGATGTCCTCATGTAAACGAGATAACCTTAGATGAACATAGTCCTGTTAATGCCAGTCTTTGCACCTCCCAGTCTAAATCGCCTATGCTTAGCAAGGAAAGGGATGAAAACACTAAACATTGTTTCCAAAACACTAGCAGAAATTTTTTCAAAGGCCAAAAAAGAATTGTAAAGGTTGTTGCATTAAAACTCTTTTTTACGCCTGCCAGCAAGTATGAAACAGCAGCTTAATCAGGCTACTATTAATGCTCTAAGGCATATCCTTTTGGGGGCTGAGCCTTCCCTTTTTAACAATGTTTAATAGTTTTTATTCTTTTCACCCAGATCTGCTTTCTCCCATGATCAGTGATAGTCAGCTTCTACTGACCTATGGGCACATCCTCTGCTGGGTTGTTCAAGTAATTCTTATATTACACCAGTATATTTTGCTAGCCCAAGGCAGACTGCTGTATAAATGACAGCTCAGCGAGGCTCACAAGAAAGATCACCAAATGGCGGTGGAAGTGCTTTGCATGGTAAGATGCAGTCAGCTGAGATTTCCTTAAAGGCATTCAAAGTCAAGTCCGATAAACTGACTGCATTACAACTTGATTAAATTATGAATATGCATTTTGAAATTTAAGAATAAAACTTCTTAAGGAATGTCATAGATTTTTCAAATTAAATAGTATAAAAGCCAGAAAATTTGGGGCAGAGAAGTTTAGTCTAACACCTTAGAGAACAAACACACACAGCTTGCCTTGGTACCCTGAAAATAGAAGGGGGCACGTGTGACAGCAGTCTTAGACTTAACACCTTGACATCCCTAGGYAAACTGCTTTTATACTAAAGTGTAGCATTACTATTGCATGATCATTGCATTACAAACAGTTGGGATATATATAAACTGAGTACTGAGTAAAAAACTTCACTATATTAGCAATACTGGATTTGTCTTACATGTCTATTAGAGTTTTTGAAGTGGCTGACTAGCACAGGCTTAAACAGCCGACAGTACACCTGAACAGKTAAGACGTTTCCACCATGGTCTCTCATTAAAAGCTTTGCAGGAATAATCCTTCACACAACATAAAATGAGTATGAGGAATTCACAGCCTTCACAACCTGGGGTAGCAAACAGTAGGAAAAGATWGAAAGGTTTAGATTTGTAGAAGGTGGGCCCATCAGTAGCTACTGAATATTTTAGTCYGAATGCAATTTCTGCTTCACAAAGGTCTAACACAACTTGCCATTTGCAGCTGAGAAAACAATTCCAGACCTGGAACACTATACGTGCCCTGTTTACATATACTTTCTTAAGCATTCAGTACCAGCCAGTACTAAAGATAAAACACTGAACTAGATAGACCTTTAGTCTGACCCAGTATTGAGTTCTTATGTAAGTTTTATTTTCTGTCTACACAATTTCCTTTTCTCCACCCTCTTCTCCTCTGCATCACTAGTTCATATCCTTTTGTAATTCCATTTGTTTTTAAGTTATGTAAAATGTTTTCATCACTCACTGCTATTAGTTAGCACTTGAGTGCACAATTCTGTTCCAGGCCACAAACTCTTCAGAGAAAACAGACTCTCCAAGAGCAATGCTATTTCCTTGATGTCACTGCACTGGAAAGAGGAAAGTGGCCAAGACATCCGTTGAAGTTATCTTGTACAACCAGGATGCTTTACTTCCAAGTGTTTCTATTTGCTCAATGCAACTAACACATGAGAATGTAGGCAAGTCTGAAGTTCCTGGTATTTTCCATTAAAGTACACTGCACCAGTTCAAGGTAGCCAAACGGTCTTTCTCCTATTGATAAGTACTGGATGACTGCCATTGGAAATCTTGCTATTCCTAAGAACTGCTTTTTAAAATACGTAGGAGATTAATCAAACCTTCAAGGCAATTTATAGTAGGAATAAGGATATGAATAACCTTTTGCTATCTTTTAAAGTAGCTGGATTTATTACATGCCTTCAGATTAGCTCAGATTCCCACAAGGTCCAATTTATAGTATACAATGAAAATAGTAATAAGCAAGTAAACTAAATACAAAAATGCCACACTAACAGTTCAGAAATCTTCTCTGTTCTCCACACGTTTCTTTCTRGAGGATTGATTTGGTAAGATCAGCTTTAACACAACTATTTTAAAGGCAATGAACCCCAAAAGGACCATGAACCCCCAAACCTCCTCACGGTAGCAGGGAGACTACTTCTCTTTCTCTTGACTGTTACTTAAATTCAATTTGACATTTCTACACTGACCTTCTCCAAAAGATAAAAAGATACTTTTTGTATCTGAAAAAATATGGTTTGTGACTTTAAAAATGACCTCATTCTGCTTTATTACATTTAGTTGTACTTCATGGTTTCTGGATTCTGTTACTTACAACAAAACAGGCTAAGTCTCAAAGTACAGGCTTTGTAGTATTTTGGAAGACATGCTGTCACTCAGCCAGCTTTTCCTTCTGCTTAAAATGTGGCCAGTTTCAGCTTACTGTATCACTTGCTAAAAAACTCTGATGGTTTACCTTGCTAAATTAATCTCTCTTTTTCTAAGGGATGGATTAGTGAGATTAGAGCTATGCCTTCATTAAATTTATTCTAGTGAAATGTTTTTGAAAGAAGAGGAAAGTAGAAGCCAGATTCCCTTGGTCCCATTCTAAACCCTGTCACAGAGTTATTATATCACCCACACAATTATGGGGTAGTCTCATTAAAAAAATTGAATATTCTGTATTAAAAAACTTGAATAATCAACCRTGTACATCAGAAGACTGTTTTGAGAAATTTAATTGCCACTGGCAACAACAGCAACCCACTTGCCTGAATTTAAGACCACTTGCTTCCTCAGTTTCCCTATTTCAGRCTCCTTGCCTTGGTCTTCAGTACTCAAAACTACTAAGATAAAAATACTTTTACAATAAGGGAACCAAGTAAAACAGTACCTCTTCTCTTATATGTAACATAAAACTGTGAAAAGGTTTAGGGAAGAGATCCACAGWCACTTTTCCTCTCAATACATCTCACCTGAGCAAAATTTTCTCAGCAGGTTGCAGATAGTACACTCATAGACTACTAGTGACCAAAAACAAAGCAGAAAACTTGTTTGGATATTGACCTCTGCATCCAGATGTGTCTCCTTTCTCCCACAGTCACCRTGCCGTAACAACTCTTCCTAGCAGATTCAGTTCTGGCATCTTTCATTTTCAAAAGTCATTAGCTTCAGTAGTCTCAGCCTCACAAGGCAACAGCCCAGAAAGGACCCAAACACACTCTCCTCTCCGACCCCCAGTCCTGTAAACTTTTTGCACCAGTCTCTTACTCAGAGCTTTTCCCTATGCATCAGACCATCTGCTCTCTCCTAGAATTTTTTTCTCTAAGTTGTTAGCTCTTTCCTATTCTGACCAAAAACATGGCTTTCATTTTTTTTTCCCCCCTGAGGGCCTTGATAGGTATTCACACTAAGCACTTAGCAAATGATTAAACTTATCTCATCACTTGAAGAAGAAATAACTGAACTCCATACCGTGTAATGGTCAGTTTATCCAGGAATAATATGTATTTTGGTACAACTAGGTAAAAAAAAAGCCATGCAATTATAGTGTCATTTAAAAATGTCAAATCATATTTAAAATTTACTACATGTCCAAATTATAGGGAGAAAAAAAAAAAGCACATTTTGCAGAGTTGTTCAGTTACCTAAGGAATCCAGAGGATTTCACTGAAAATTTCTTCTGACATTTCCCCAGTGCTTTCTATATAGCCAATTCATGTCTCAATTTAATCTAATTTCCTGTTTTTTCCTCTTCTTCCATTTATTTAGCACTCTCAGAGGCACTGTAACACCTTGAAGCCGGGTTCTTCTCAGAACACAGAAACAATCAGTGTTTTCTGGTAAAGCAGAGAAACATTAGGCCTTCATTTCTCATGCTATCCAGTGTTCTCCAATTGCTCAGCTGCTTATAAAAATGACCAGTAACGACAATTAGTAGACTTATCGCATTCCACAGGCATGTCTTTCAAGCAATAAGTAACCTTATATTAAAAAAAATGGATCTATAACTCTATCCTACAAAGACAGTTCTGTACTCCTGGTGACACTAAGTAAAATATCTGATTTTTGGAGAGAGGTGAGGTCTCTCCTCTGGACTCAGCACTTTCCAGGGGTTAATTCTATGCATATTTTCTATCCATTTGTGAGTGGTTTTATTCTATTCTGAGGCACCTAATGCTCCTGTGCAAAGGTAAAGACCCAGGGAAACTAACATCTTTTCTGAATCCAGAACCAGGGTTATACACTTAAAGATTCGTCCCTGCGGTGCTAAACACTGCTAAGTCTCTTTCTGCACTTGTCCTGTATTCTCTTGTCAAAACCCCAATATAAAAAAGTTCTGATGAACCGATTTTATTTTAGCAAAAGCTGATGACAGGTTAGTATCAAGTCAATAAAAGCAAGTGTGGAGTGTCAGCTGGATATTAATAGAGAGGTCACACTGAGGTAAAAAGTATAAATAAATAAGTCTTAAATAAATAAATAAAACTGACTGGTCACTCTATRTTCTTTTTTTCCTTTTGGATCAACTTTGTTTTGCTGGCAAGCCTACTGTGAAGTCAGTGTGTTTTATTGTAACCAGTAGAGAAATTAATGTTATCAAGCATCAGTYTAGGTATTCAACTAGCATCATGTGCCATGTAAGAAGGCTTTGGACTCTGTTAAAAGGAGTCTGAATAATTGGAATATATAAATAAAATAAGAGAATGCCACTTTGTTTTTGCAAGAAAGTTTTAATTAGATTTTCTGAAACATTATACACTAGGCAAAGTGAAAATGAAAGTTAATTGGAATGCTTCCTTCTTTTAAAGCTTTATAGTTAATTTACCTGAAACTCATTATCAGAGAATATTTTTAGATTTTAAAGTAATATTTAAAAGGAAAGGATATAGGAATGCAGAGTGTGTGTGTGTGTGTGTGTGTGTATTACGGTCACTGTAGTTTAATACACTGTTTCTTTTCCAGAATTTGAAAAACATCTAAACCTGGGACAAAACAGTGACTACCAAATAGGTAATTAAGTCATATCACTGTCATACGCTGTTTCCTGAACATTATATAGGCTATAATTTTTTTCTCATCACTTACTCAAGATTTTGAGAGGGGAGATAAGGAGGTGTAGGTGGGAAGAGTACAATTTTGTTTTTAAATTCAGATGAGTTCTAATGCTGATGTATTCGATTGAGCTAAATGACAGCAAATACAAACACAACTGGTTTGCCTCCCCACCCTTGCTCCCATTTTATGTGAATTAACAAGATACACATTTTTAAGACTGCTGATTCATATTTTACTGTTATTTCCAGGTCTGGAAAAGTATATTGCTGTGGAATTCAGAAGTGTCTCATGTTGATGAACAACCTACATATGTCTTTTTAAGCTGCATWTTTTTTTCACAAGAATTCATACTTGTTGCTCCATGGATAAAGATATTTTTCCAAACATTGAGCTACACAGACCCTACATTTGACAGACCCTACATTTCCAACCTTTTAATCCATTAAAAGCCAGTAGCAGGTCATTACCACAGCATTATGTATGTACATCAGCTAGTATATTGATTACAGTTTAAAACTACTAAATACTTTCCTCTTTTCTCTTTTAAGTTTGAATGATGGCCAAAGATAAGCCACCCAAAAAACTACACACACAAATGCTTAGGTTGTCTGATAAATCTGGAAACTGCAGAGAAGGTATGACTCAAGCGTCTTCTGCTGCTKTTGCTGTTTATGATCAGAAGATTATTTTAAGCTGTCAAGCTGCTATGGCAACGTATTGCAGATGCTTCTAACATTTTCAGTGGAGTAATCACCTCTCAGATTATGATATTTATATGGAGGTATRAAGAACATTGGCATAGTTTCTGCTCAAGTTTCTGAACCTTGATAAACACTGTATTTTTATTTGAATTAATGAGCTTGCTCAGTTCAGTACTTACCATTCACCAAATATTTCCTACCACAAAAGAGAGGAAAATTCAGTTATATCATCATCCATTAATCAAACAACCTTTCTCATTTCCAATGCWTTTTAATATTGAAAAAAATTACCATTTGGTAATGCACACCCAAGATTATTCTGCTATAAAAAATCATTCAAAATTGAAAAATTCCCACTTCATTTTTAATATGAAAATTCATAAGATATGGCTGATTTCACTCCAGTTTCCCAGTTAAGCTCTAATTTTGCACCAGTTCATTTACATCCACAGTGGCAAAGTGATGTCAATGGGTTACAGACCAAATGAAAGAATGGACTTATATGAAGTCCGGTACAGGATTAAAACTGCTATTTTACTTATAGCCTTCAAAGTTTACATACACTATTTTTCCACTGTAATGTAAGTAAGGCTTCACAGTTTGGTATCATCAGGAAATTTGCAAATTCACATTTTTTTCAGCAGTCTAAATTACAGCATTTATCCACTGCAGAGACTCTGATTGTGCTACTGTTGCATTCTTCTATCACAGGACACAAATCTCAAATCCATACAAGAATACATTTTCAGGCAGCATTCTTCATCAATTTGACATTATGGAATCCACTTAAACAAAGCAAAGTGGTATTCTTTGAGTTTTACTCCACTAGAAGATACTCAACTAGCCAAGTGAGGAAGGACTAGAGGCATARACAACTGGCAGGTTGTGTGGAGTCAACCATTACATCATGTTATCATGCCAGCAGTCCAGCTGAAAGTAAGATAAAAGCTGCTGGTAAAATGGATGAGGTGAACTAAATGTCCAGAGAAGACAGATATAATCCTTTACCTCTGTGGCTGTGCTAGCACTAATACTGGCCATATATCACACATAAGAGATAAATTCATAAGGGAAATCCTTTGTTGATGAATCTAACAGATGGATTAATTAGCAGTAAGTGAACTGACAAGGTGAATGAAATGCCTCTAAAAAAAGATACAAATCARTGATGGAATAACCCTTTGAATTGCTACTCCTCTCCATGTAATAAAGAACAGCTGTTCCTGCCAAGGATCAAAAAATACTTCGCTATCATATTAAACAATGCCAAGACATAGCTGAAATGCAGAGTGAGATGGATGGTTAATGCTCAAAAGAYAGAAATTTGCCATAGAGAATGAAGTTTAATAGCATTCTTTTGTTCAAAGGTGAAATGGAAAGAGAGGATTAAATGCTGATAGAAAACAGAATACAGTATTATAGAAGTTAATTATTTTGTGTAGCATCTTTCAGAATCTCAGAACAAATTAATGGTTATGAACCTCAAGACCCCTTATGTGTATGTAGCATTGAAAAGCTTGCAGACATATGGATTCTACATACACACACACACATCATCAGAGAATATAAGCACTATTACTTAATGGATTCTGTGTCCTCTGTACCCTAGTGGTGTAAAGAAATACAGAGAGGAAAATGAGACTAGCTAAATAAATTAAGTGACTTTCATGTGATAGTGACAACTGTGTCTGTGGCAAGAACTAATGTTTTCAGGAGCAGTTTCAGAATACGACCAAGTGTGCTTTTGATCTCATGGTATCTGTTGTGGATAGGTGCAGCAGGACAGGGTCCTAGCCCAGGCAGAGGACTGGCAATGGACATCAGYGAGTGTGACACAACAGCAGATTTATCCCTTTATGTCTTGTATCTCAGCATAACAGGCAGGTCCACCCATTGCACCTTGTTCATTGCCCACATTACACAAACCCAGCAGCCACATCAAAGGTGTTCTGGGGCCGTTCCCAGTACCACCACTCAGCCTCTGCCATGCATCTGCAATCCAGACAGACTGCCTCTGGCTGTTGCCAGTGTAGCTGGGGACATGGATGAGACTTCTACCTCAGGGCCATTGCATCCTATGAGAWGTGCAGATACTCAAAATATTATCCTGAAGGGAGGTGGTGTAATGCACAGTAAAGTCGAAGATTGTCAAAAGTGTCAGTTTTATTGTGAATCTTGACATTGGCTTCAAAACAGCCAAAACTGCCTCCACAAAATTAATGGAATCTTTCTCCCAGAGCCACTACTAATTCTGAGTCTGCAAGTGAACTTGTTTACTGCTGGGAGTTTGGGACACTTAACTGGTATGCTGGTCTCTGTGCCTCTTGCTTTCTTAAAATGAATATGAAGAAAGGAATTGTAAAGTCCATAATTCTTACTTCATAAAGCCCCAGAAAAACTAACTCCATTGTTTAGCTAAATAAAAATAAACTTCCTTACATGCTGCTCTAATATTCTCGTTCTCTTTATAATCAGTAAAAAGATACAGGTCATAAAGATGATAGATAGCCTTCAGTTGTACTATGATAAGTGTACAGGAATTTATCTGACTTACACAACCACTGTTAATAGTAAAGTCTGAATTGAATGTTTAAAAAAATATAAATCCWTGGATCAGCACTGTTACCCCAGACTGGTCTTACCAGTTGGATATTTTACTGTATATCCAATAACACAAAGGTGTTTCCTTAGTCGTGAAATCTTCAGCTTCAATTCATGATGTTTTGATGAAAAAGAAGAAAAAAGAATAGCAAGTATTGGCATAGTCTTACTGTAGTCAAGCAAAACAGCATCAATTTGACTTCAAAGGAAAAACTAATGGACTTTGCATTAGCAGAGCCACATCCACTCAGTGTAGGCATCACTACTGTATTATTGGGAAGTTGCTATTGGAAGGCTAGAAGAGCACAGAAATGGGTCTTCATTGCACTGATAAATATATGAATAATCACAAAAGAATCTTGAGAGTCAAAAAGACCAAAGAATCAAAATATAACTTGACAAACATATATAGTCTTTTTTGAAGGTTAGTATTTTCTGGAAAGAGCCAACAGTCAAAAGGAACCTTTCTATAAAGACCTTGCTACTATTCCTTTCAATCAATGCAATAAATGAAAAATTTCATGATAACTGTTCATAGCACAAAATGAAAAGGATGTACAAGAACTTCCTTTCAGTAAAGGAAAATATTCATTTCAGATATAAAGGGCTTAGGAACCATAATGATTTCTTCCCAGTTTTGATGTCTAGGCTGATGCCTTCTTGTGTGTAATAACAATCATTATGATTCAGAGAGATAAGCTCTGGGGAGATTTTTCAGCGTGCCTTAAGGATGGCACTCCCTAAGCTAGGAAATTGTATGTCTATTGTATTTTCCAGGTTAAGTATTTTTGCAAACGAGAAGAAAATTTACTTTACCCTTTACCTATATTCATAAGTAAAATCTATCTGATTCCATTCCTCTCTCTTAAAAGTACTCAAATTATACCATCTTTACTTAGGATGAAGTGCAGCTTGCTTCATTAAGGGTGCCAGTTTGTTGCCATAGAGTCAAATACAATACAAGAAAGACAGATTATATTGCCTGACCTCAGCTGCACTTTCTTCTTTAACATTTTTCCCCCTTTTAAATGCAAGGTGTGAATGCAAAACAATTGCTGAATGGACTGTTTTGTATCCTAACAAAACATAACTAGTGACAGTCAAGTTTTATGGTATAAAAGGAAAATAAATAAAAGCAAGCAATACTTGGAAAGGAAGGGACTGGGGGGGAGAGAGAGAGAGAGAGAGAGAAAGGAAATTATTCTTCAGGGATTAACTAAGTGGACTGTTTCATTCTAAGTATTTCAAAATACTACTGGGGAGAAAGAAAATGACATTCTTCTAGTCTTTTTACTGGCATCTTATCTTCGCAGTGAAATTTTAGTAATAAATTTAGCTTCTTCCTACAGTATGCTACAGCCGATTGCATAGGCACATGAAATTTCAATTTTAAAATTAAGCATCTTTTAACTAGATTTTTAACACATCTATTTACGATGAACAGAGTGGAACAAGGGTTCAGAAGGGTTCAGATCATAAATTTAAATTATTGTCTCACCATCAACTTCAGTGCAGTGACARCAGTTTACATCAGCTGAAAGTTGTGTCCATGTTATTCATTATTCCGTTCTCTGTGGTTGGGAAAAGGGAATATTTCCCAATTGACTAATGTTCTTAGATCTTTTGTATAAAATTTCTCTAAGTTTCCAAATGTCTTCAGATTTAGCCGCCAAAAAATTGAAACCAAATTGAAATTATAATCAGCCAGCTGTTTTAGTTCTAGCTCCATTTCAATATTCTCCTTAGGAAAAGGTAAATAAAGCAGCTTAAAACAGGTCTGAACAGACTAAGAGAAAGGATTAGCAGCAAGTATGCAGGCTGGGGAAACCCATCATTACAATATTTATATATAAACTAGTGACTAGCTCTCACTTCCCCGCACCTGGTTAAAAGGTAACTATGGCTTTCTGAAACTCTGATTTGATACTGAGATCAAATTGTGATATATACACATAAGGTAACAATAGTTAGAAAATCAGTAATATTGAAAATGAACATGTTAAAGCATTTAAAAGTATTAAAAGCATTTTAAAAGCATTTTAAAGAGTTCATTCTACCTTGACTGGTTAGAAGATTTTACTTTGTCGCTGGATTTAGTAACTTTACTGCCAATTTTCCATTTCAGTTCTCATTGTGTCATTTATACAGACAAGTAGTCAGTCATACCAAATAATTAATCATGAAGGTTTCTTTACTCACAGTAACTTTTTATTCTGTTATTTGCTTTTTGCACAACAGAGCTGTACTAAGCCAAAGCAGATCAAATGGCCTTATTTAATATTATATCCACTGAAGACTATATGTTCAGAGTTCATACTAAAGCACTCAAGTCCAAACATGGATGCCTCTGTTTTCAGATGTGGTCTTAGGTTGTCATTTGGAGCACTTTTTGCCTCCAAACACCAAGAATCCAGCATCTTCTATCCTGATGTGTTTATAGATACACAAACAAATTGAAATCCTACTAGGTATAAAAACTTTGCAAATTCAGTGCAGGGGATAGAAATATCCCTTCATTAACCTGTTATTCCATGTCCAATAAGGGTGAACAGTTAGATCACATAACTAAGTATTGACAGATATTTAATGAATAAAAAATACGGTGAGAATATCACACTTCAAGAAGATTTAGAAACCATTTTCTCACTATCTTGTCCAGGCAAGGGATGTGAGCCAGGAGGCTGCAATTGGTGAGTTTGTTAAATAAATAAATAAGTAAATAAATAAATAAATTCCTTGGTAGTATGCCCAATCAAGAGTAGATGGGTTTCTGTTTAATACTAACTGCCATTTTCCTTTCCAAAGGAGATAGCTATAACCTCTTGCGTAGCCAGACTCCCATGTATTCACTCACTGCTTTCTATCAGCTATGAATCAGTTTCATAATAGAAATTTATTTCTTAGTAGCTTTGCAGAGTTTTCCTCAGAATTGCAGAGAGATATTATGGGCTCCATGCTGAACTTTTTACAATGAGGTAAGAGAATGGAACGGACATAAAGCATTATAAAATATAAATGTATCGGTAAGGTGATCTCTGTTACACAGCTTCCTCTTTTTTAATGCAGACTTCCTTCTGAGAATTCAGTATCTATTTCTGGGCTTAGGCCAAATTTCTGTCAGCAGAATGCTATTGAGAAAGGCAGCTGAAGGCAAGAGAGATATTAAATGTCTAGAATTTTGATTACACGGACATTTCCACTTAAGGCTGTTCAAAACATTTGTAGCCATGGGGTAGTATGCTGTTAKAGATTAAAAGCTGATTAAGTCATATGAAAAACAGAGTACAAATAAATAACCAGTTTTCAGAATGGAAGGAGTTCAAGATGATGATGTTCCAGGCTCCAGTACAGACACAGCTGTCATTCAATATGCTAACAAAGATTTAAAAACTGTGATCAGCATCATGACAATATTTACTAATGAAACCACTTACGTTAGCATAAGAAGGGCCCTAAGAAATACTAAGACAAAACAGCTTGGGTAATTTGACGATTCGATGAGCCATGAGCCTTGTAAATACACATGGAAAATTTAAACTTCTTATATTAATAAATCACACAATATTTCAAAAGAAAATAACCTAAAACAATAGCAGATACCTAAGTAAAATATCTTGTTCTTCATGAGAAGCAGAAGTACAAGCAAGATATTTATCTGTATGTAGAAAAAATAAAAAAGGAAAATACACAATATTGTACTAATCTTTGTTTTGTTTTGTTTTATTTTTCCCTTAAATGAATTCATTTTGATCCAAACACTTCCAGTGCACATGACGGGAATAAAGAAGTATCAGAAAAGATCAGCACTGTGGCTTTATGAATACTTTCTGTGTTTTAAATACTTTGTGGGTGGTTGGATTATATATASGTGCAGGGGTGGAGTAAAATGTCCTTTCCTCTGTTACATAGTTTAAAGATATTACTGATCTTTAACAGCTTTTAAAAGCATATTTTATACATGTTACAACATAAAAATGACTATGACAAGCCTAAAAATTAAAATTAGCTTTTATGAGTCTATGGTTACTTGGGAAAAGCAAACAGAAATAAAAAGAGATAAAATAAAAGAATGACAGAAACCATGTAAACAAAACCAAAAATAAAAGCCAAATAGGTGCTCCTTTTTGCCTTTGCATAACCCAAGATATGGGATAATTGTTTTTTGTAATGCAGGTAACCCTCTCTGTAGCTGAGAATACTTTGATTGTGAGGACATTTTCAACAATACTAAAGAAAAATACAACCTTAAAAATGAGCTAACAAATATAAGTAGGTGTCAATTATAGCCATAACAGAAGGCACTTTCATAACAGTAGCATAACATTTTATATTGATATCATTCTGTATCAAAACACACCCAAGCCAACAGAGAAATTACTAGTAGAGGAAAACTACAGTTACTTACTATCTGACAAATATCTTCTAAAATAAACAAAAATAATAGCAAAATAATAGAAGAGTTATTGTCCAGCAGATAAATATTTTGTTACCTAATTCCAATTTGAGAGATTTTTGATTTGATACCAGGAAAAAAAAAAGATTATATTGTCTAAATTTCAGTTACTATTAGCCTGGATGGGAGATATTCTGAATTATAGAAATTTGACAAAGCTAGACACCTGCTTAGAGTTCTTGTATCTGTAGCCAATGAATATATTTCATCACTATGGCTGCAAAAACAAATATTGACTAGARAAGTGTGGTTAACTGAAATAAAATTATTGAGAAATAGAATGACATACTGTCTGCATCAGATTAGCCACCAAAGTATTTGAGTAAAAGTGGATTAAACTGGATAAACTGATGAAGTTCATTGTCTGAACTATTATAGCAAGATATATTTTCTTCTAAATCTAAATTACACAACCAGGGAGAAGTTCCTGGTTCCTTGATCAGGCAATACAGTCCTGCCACATCCCCACTGCTACATCAAAGCAAGAGTCTTTTATGAACCATCCCCCTCCCATAACTTAATTTCCATAGAAACAAAACTGAGACATGTGGGCATGAACTGAACCACAGCTTTATGAAACTCACTGTTCTTCATACTTTTCTTCTATTTTTCTCTATTGTCTCTTAGTCTGTCCCTTAAAATTTAAAGAAAATAGCTTACAATGTCAGCAATAAAAATAATCTGTAATTAAAACTGATGTGCAGAAATGTAACTCATTTAGATGTTACACATTTAGATACAATGGAGCATTGTTGAATCTTTTTTGATTTGTCGATTCCCCTAATATTTTTTTTTGGGGGGGGAGGGGGATCTCAAATTCTTCCGTTGYAGGAAGAAACACCATGTAATAATTAATCTACTGACAACAGTCTCCTGTTCCTTATTCACTGGTGGCGCACAAGTTGAAAACTACTGGTATAGAATCTTATTTTGCATAATATATTACTGTAAAATTTACAATTAACTTGAGGAGCATGCTGGACCTGCAGTAATTGATAGGAATTTCACCATTAACTTGAGTTTTATGAAAAGTCAGATGTTTTCTTTTAGGGGTAAATAATTCACTAAGAGTCAAGGAAAGTTAAGATTGAATAATATGTATGTCTTGAGTCTGATCCAAAGCATACTGATTGTCAAAGGGAGTATTAGCCCACATCAGACTCTTCTACTAGTAAAGATAACTTTTATAAGAAGCAATCATTTTAATGACTCAGAGTATAAATGGATAATATGAGGTCATGAAGGTATTTCCTTTCCCTCCCCTGCAAAACTATCACTCCTGCATTACATAGCACTACATATTTAGAACCAGACAGACTACTTGCAGAAGTACAGTTTTATTCACTATAACTTACAAGGGCAGAATTCACAGTCTTATATGAGTAGTTGTTATAATTATGTCTCTATTTCATCTTTCTGTAAATATTTAGGTATGCAACACTACCAGAGGCAATATACCAGATTACATGGATCATTGAGTTGTTCCAGCATGTGCATTTTTACGTTATGTTCTTATTTTCAGTTATTAGTCAAGAAAACCATCACTGAGGTATGCATAATTTGTAATGGATGTTCTCCTCACATGATTTTTCATGAGTCACTTCCTCAGCATCTTTCATATCATCTAGCATGTTGTTCTYAAGCTGTAATCAGGTATTTTCTGAAATATTATTTTTCAAATAAACAGTGGTCATCTATTTTTTTGAGTAAATGACATCCTGCTGAGTGTGCTATAGCTAAGGATGCTTGTGCTTGTGTCAAGCCTGATCGATGTTTTTACATAACTACATGCTACAAGCTGCATTTATCATGTAATTCATAATGTTACTCAGTGCTTGAGGCACTCTCATAGCAAAGTCACCACTCACTCTGCCCTCCTTCTGACCAAGGGCATTCTTATTTGGTCTACATTGCCTCCAYATAGAGTCAGACTTTAGCCAGGTCTTGGTGACTGAAATTGATGCTGGGTTTCTGTGGGTACAGACATATGTGTATATAGGGATACCAAAAACAGGTAGAGAGAGAGCCAAAGAAACTCTTGCCATCTCTTATGCAGGTGTTTCATCACTACTTGTTTACAGCTAAGAGAGCGAAGAAAATGTCTGGCTAAACTGAATTCAGTTAAACATGCCTTTTGAGTGTTTCTGGAGCACTCTCTTGACAAGCAGACTTCTTTTCTATCTCCATATGACCAGAGGTGTTCTGCTCAGGAGTTTATTTGTCATCCAAACAGAACACGCATCTATTGTTGTTTCTGGGTTGTCATTGTTATTGTTTCACTGGACATGTAATCTACACACCAAAACCCCTCCTCTCTGGTCAGAACGTCTCCCCTCAAGCTCTGAACATGTGTGAGAGGGGACTTCTCCAATTGTTTGATATGCTTTTTGCATATCTGAGTCTCATAACCATATTTTGGCATAGGAACTTAGTGACTTTATTTTTAGTTTAATGGACATTGAGAAATTCACCACATAAARCCTGTAAGCCCATAAGGCCATATGAGCTTCCTGAGTGCTCCTTTCCACAGAGATGTTCAGAAGACTTCTCGTAAATTAATTCATGAATGACCAGAATTTAAGTTGCATGCAAGGGACAATCTGTTTCAGAGAGTAGCTGACATATGACAATGCTTTCTCCAAACTGATGACCAGTGGAAGCTCTGAGGTTGAACCAATCCATCAACAGCTAAAGTTACCACTTAGAGTAGACAAACAGTGAATGCAGAATCACAGAAAAGTTGAGGTTTGAAGGAACCTCTGGAGATCATCTGGCCCAATCTCCCTGCTCAAGCAGGATCACCTAGAGCATGTTAGATAGGGTTGCATCCAGGCGGGCCTTGAATACCTCCAGAGAAGGAGACTCCACAACCTCTCTGGGGAACCTGGCCCAGTGCTCTGTCACTCTCACAGAAAAAAAGTTTTTCCTTATTTTCAGGCAGAACTTCCTATGCTTCAGTTTGTGCCTGTTGTCTCTTSTCCTAGGCTTGTTATCACTGAAAAGAGTCCAGCCCAATCCCCTTGACACCATCCCTTCAGGTACTTATAGACATTGATAAGATCCCCCCTCAGGCTTCTCTTCCCCAGGCTAAACAGGCCTTGCTGCAGTGCCTCTGCAGCAAGTGTGCCGATGATACCAAGCTGGGAAGGCTGGCTGATACATGAGAGGGCTGTGCTGCCATTCAGAGAGACCTGGACTGGCTGGAGAGGTGGGTGGAGAGGAACCTCCTGAGGTTCAACAAGGGCAAGTGCAGAGTCCTGCACCTCAGTAGAAATAACCCTGGGCACCAGTACAAGCTAGGGGCTGACCTTCTGGAGAGCAGCTCTGCAGAGAAGGACCTGGGAGTGCTGGTGGATGACAAGTTAACTATGAGCCCATAGTGTGCCTTTGTGGCCAAGAAGGCCAATGGTCTCCTGAGGTGCATTGGGAAGAGTGTTGCCAGCAGGTGGAGGGAGGTGATCCTGCCCCTCTGCTCAGCCCTGGTGAGGCCACATCTCRAGGACTGTGTCCAGTTTTGGGCTCCCCAGTCCAAGAGAGACATGGAGCTACTGGAGAGAGTCCAGCATAGGGCTACAGAGATGATCCGAGGGCTGGAGCACCTGCCCTATGAGGAACGGCCGCGAGAGCTGGGCCTGTTYAGCCTGGGGAAGAGAAGCCTGAGGGGGGATCTTATCAATGTGTACAAGTACCTGAAGGGAGGGTGTCAAGGGGACAGGGACAAACTCTTTTCAGTTGTCCTGTGTGASAGGACAAGAGGCAATGGGCAGAAATTGAAGCACAGGAAGTTCCGCCTGAGCGTGAGGGGAAATTTCTTCCCTGTGAGAGTGACGGAGCACTGGGACAGGTTGCCCCGAGAGGTTGTGGAGTCTCCTTCTCTGGAGATCTTCAAGGCCCGCCTGGATGCAACCCTGTGTAACATGCTCTAGGTGACCCTGCTGAGCAGGGAGGTTGGACAAGATGATCTCCAGAGGTCCCTTCCAACCTTACTGATTCTATGATTCATAAAAACACCTAAGAACATGTATAACATTAGAAAGAAAGTAGTTTTGTTGGTTCCAGTAGGTTGCATATACTTTAAGCTAAGAATATGCTTATATATATTGATTACCTCTGCATTCTAAGCTGGACTGCAGTACAGCTGTTCAATAATAGTTATTGAATAATAACTATTACAGAATTTTTGCGATTATTTTCAGCTTATGTTTGTTGTATGAGTCTAGCACATAGTTGTAGAGCAATATTTTTAATATTTTTCTTTATTAACTTTCTTTTCTGTTTTTAATGATATCTGAATTAAAACAATACTCTAAGAGTTCTCTTTATTAAATAAAATTTGTGGGTTTTAATTTTTTTATAATTGTTTTTTAAAGATCAAACAGTGTATTGTAGTCTGGCATTTTTTAAAAAAAAATAGAGGAAGATGTTCATTTTGTAGTAATCTATTTGCATGACTGGGGTTAGAAACTGTATGCTGTTTAACTTAAGGTTAGTATCCTATTTTCTGTGTAGACTTCCTAGTCTAACAAGGCTTTGTTCTAGCTGGGGGCCCCAAAGTATAATTCTAATGCAAATAATAGTAAAAACAAACGAAAAAACAAACAAACAAAACAAAAACCTYAGATAGTTTAAGTCATTGTTTCATAAATCAACATTCTGTATTTATGTATTCATGTAAGTCTTAATATATTATCTTATCATACTGATTATTATTGCTTATCTGGTGACAAAATAATAACCACCTTCCCGCCAGATAAGTATGTGATATCTATTATGAATGAGATTTTCAGTCATTCAGAGAAGAAGACATGATCACATGTAAAAAAGTGTGTGTAATTTTTATGTCATACTTCCAATTGCATGGCTTATCAGAGGAGTTATAGCCTCATCCTGTAAGTTACAGAGGATAAGAAGTTTTTGCGGGAATCAGTAAGAAATGAGGTTGCTCATTACTTTCCAGGAATGACATGTATCAATATGTTTAATATTTCTGGTTTCAGCTTAGATTTCTGACTTTATGAATTGAAATTTCATAAAGGTTCCTAATTCTCTAAGGCTTTCCAGCCCTTTAGGGGTTTAGGACCTTTAAGGTTTAAGACCTTTCCACTCTTAAGCTTCACCTTACCTACTGACAAATAAACAGTATAATTACATAGCTCATTATGAATGGAATAAATAAATACTTGGAATATAAATTTAGAGCATTTTTAGAAGGAATCAAGYGTTCTGTTTCAAATTAAATCGTTTGGAAAAGATCCTATAAGGATACATTTTATCATTGATGATGCACTACATTGCATTCTGTTTTAATTGTCAATTTATTGTTATTGGAATACAAATAAATCTCTGAAAGGAGAAGAGGAGATCACCTGTTATGAAAAACTGTACCGATCATTTCATTTAAATCCTTCTTTGACTTCCATCAAAAATATCTGTTGTGTTTATCACAGAATATTAGTATCTAAGATAAGGAAAGAATCTGTTATACTACTATACTCTTCTTTCAATTAGAAGTGGCTGCAACACCACTTCCACCATTTGCATCTTTTACTACCATTTGTATTAATGAACAGAAATTCTATTTAAAAGAGACAGTTTAGCAAAGTACAAACTTCTATATCTATATTACACCTCTATACCTGTATTGTACTTTATGTAGTTACTGTGCCCTCAAGAGAGGACATCAGAATTTCTTTTAGAATACTTTTATAATCTCTCCAAGCCATACATCAAGTTTGGTGTTACTAAGCATGTTATACGAGATCTCTCATCTCTCTGATTGGAGGCCTGTAGCTAGTGGCRTCCCCTGTATGGGTGTATCGGGTTATTCCTCCTGAGGTGCAGGACTCTGCACTTGCCCTTGTTGAGCCTCAGGAGGTTCCTCTCCACCCACCTCTCCCGCCTGTGCAAGTCTCTCTGAGTGGGAGCWGAGCCCTCAGGTGTGTCAGCCACTCCTCCCAGCTTGGTATCMTCAGCAAACTTGCTGAGGAGGCACTCTGTCCCTTTGTCCATGTTACTGATGAGTAAGTTAAACAAGATTGGACCCAGTATTGTCCCCTGGGGAACGCCACTAGCCACAGGCCTCCATCTAGACTCCTCACCACTGATGACGACCCTCTGAGCTCTGCCTTTCAGCCAGTTCTCAATCCACATCACTGTCCACTCCTGAGCTTCTCTAGGAGGATGTTATGGGAGACAGGGTCAAAAGCCTTGCTGAAGTCAAGGTACACAACGTCCACTGCTCTCCCCTCATCTACCCAGCCAGTCATTCCATCAGAGAAGGCTGTCAGATTGGTTAAGCAGGATTTCCCYCTGGTGAATCCATGCTGGCTACTGCTGATCACCTTCTTTTCCTCCGTATGTCTGGAGATGACATCCAGGATGAGCTGTTCCATCCCCTTTCCAGGGATGGAGGTGAGGCTAACTGGCCTATAATTTCCTGAGTCCTTCTTCTTGCCTTTTTTTGAAGACTGGAGTGACACTGTCTTTCTTCCAGTCCTCAGGCACCTCTCCAGTTCTACAGGACCTTTCAAAGATGATGGAGAGCGGCCTGGCAACAATATCCGCTAACTCCCTCAGTATTTGTGGGTGCATCCCATCTGGGCCCATGGATTTGTGGATGTCTAGCCTGCCCAGAAGGTCTCTAATCCTAACCTCTTCAATCAAAGGAAAGTCTTCCCTTCTCCAGATTTTCTCCCTCACATCCAGGCTCTGGGATTCCTGGGGGCTGCCCTTAACGGTGAAGACTGAAGCAAAGAAGGCATTCAGTAATTCTGCCTTCTCTGTATCCCTTTTCACCAGGGCCCCTGCCCCATTCAGTAGCAGGCCCACATTTTCCCTAGTCCTCCTCTTGCTGCTGATGTATTTGAAGAAGCCCTTCCTGTTGTCCTTGACATCCCTTGCCAGACTCCTTTCCAACTGGGCCTTAGCCTTCCTCGCTGCATCTCCACATACTCTGACAATGTTCCTATGTTCCTCCTAAGTGGTCTGTCCCCTCTTCCATATTCTGTGTACTTTCTTCTTCTGTCTGAATTTGGCCAGGAGCTCCTTGTTCACCCATGCAGGTCTCCTGCCCCCTTTGCTGGACTTCTTACTCATAGGGATGCACCTCTCTTGAGCTTAGAGGAAGTGATGCTTGAATATTAGCCAGCTCTCCTGGATCCCCCTTCCTTCTAGGGCCTTAACCCATGAGATTCCACCAATTAGGTCTCTGAAGAGCCCAAAGTCCGCTCTCCTGAAGTCCAGGGTTGCAATCCTGCTTGTTGCCTTACTTCTTTCCTGCAGGATCCTGAACTCCACCATCTTGTGGTCACTACAGCCAAGGCTGCCCACAACCTTCACATCTCTAACCAGTTCCTCTCTGTTGGTAAGGACAAGGTCCAACAGGACACCCTTCCTCATAGGCTCCTCCACCATTTGTGTCAAGAAGTTATCATCAATGCATTGCAGGAACCTCCTGGACTGCTTGTGCCTAGCTGTGTAGTCCCTCCAGCAGATGTCAGGGTGGTTGAAGTCTCCCATGAGAACCAGGGCCTGTGATCGTGAGGCTACCTCCACCTGTCTATAGAGGCCTCATCAACTTTCTCTTCCTGGTCAGGCAGCCTGTAGTAGACACCCACAACAGTTTCCACAACAGAATCTGTGCCTCAATCGGCTAATAATGCCTRCGAGCTTTTCATTGGGAATCTTTTCTTTTCAAACAAGAGATATCTACGTGCATCTTTATTCAGATTTCTCCCTATAACGTCCATTTATCTGGAATCAAGCTATCTCTCTGCAAACATGACAGCCTTGTTTTGTAATCCACTCGCCATACTATACATAAAAGAAATGCGACACATGCGATGTTGAGAAGACTTTGGCATCTCTTCATAAAGAAAATAAGTAAGGGGAAAAATGGACAAATCAAAACCGATGGTTGTGACAATTTCAGGAATGTGCATATGGCCACTTAATAATTCCATTTTGCTTTGTGGACATGGACCTTGCAACAGGCAATGTGAGTACATTCTCCATTCGGTAATAGAAGTCTGCCTGTAGGAAGCAGCTTGGAAAGATGCGGGAAAAGCAATCAAAAGGCCATTAGCAATAAACAGGTCTCTCTTGCCTAAAAATCYGGGGTTCTGCCAATGGATCCTTGGCTGTTGACTGAGCTGTGGCTWCAAAGAAGCAAGTTTTAAGACAAGGCAGGACAGGAGTGATAAATTCCTCCCTCGCCCATGCCTGTGGAAGAGCTGCGGTTTACGGCTACTAAAAGGAAAGAGGCACAGCAAGTGAAGACAATCCTTGGCAACATGAAGCACAGAAATAGAAAAGTGAGTATGAGTTTACCTCAGCGTATGGCAATGGTTAGACAAATTCTGTTGGCTTGTGCACACATTTAAAACTCATGTTGAACAACAGAGGTTTTGAAAAAAAAAAAAAAAAAAAAAAAAAGTTTGTTTACCAGTGTATCCCATTTCCTCAAGTATTTTAGTTATAAAGTCTGAACATCAGAAATTAACTTGTGTTAAAAATCACCTACAGAAGAAAAATAAATTATTTCAAGATTATTAAACAGCTTCAAGAGAGACGTAGATTTTTTCTTCAACTAAAACATATTCATTCAGAACACTTCTATTTCTCCCTTTATATATTTACAAATACCATG
>NW_028185406.1:0-50398 GCF_003343005.1 Rhea americana | reverse complement strand
GTTATGCCGTCATTAAAAAAAAAAAAAAAAAAAAAAAACAGAACCCACAAAAGGAAATTGAGGGTTGGAGAAGATGCCTTATAACGACCAAGTTAAAAGCTCACTATTTTATAAACAGGAAGACAACTTGCAGTATATGAGCATTTGAAAGAATTACTAAACGTACTAAAAACCTCTTTAATCCAGTGAGGAAATGTTTAATTAAAACCAGTAGCTGTGCACTGAAGCCAGATATTGAAACTGAGGCAAGAAAATGTCTCAGCAGTAAGTCAAATCTATAAGAGGGGTTACAGTTTCTCTGCCTTTTGATGATGTCAGACCAAGACTATATTTCATTGCACGCTCAATGTGATGTAAAAGTATACTTAAATGGCAGTTAAWGAACTGTCGTATAATGAAATTTCTGACCCTACACTCTATGATTTAAAATATCAAAATACCCACTGAAAATAAACCTTGAGTTTCTATTTTCTGCACGCTGACATATTCCAACAGTGATGGAATAAATTTGTTAAATGAAATTAAATAATGTGTTGAGTGCCCTGAAAAATATATGATGTCTTTTTGATCCTCTGCATTTGCCCAATTATTAAAAAAGCAGGAGAAAGAAAAAGTGATGTAATTTTTTTAAGACACATAACTGCCCCTCWCCCTGCTCAGCTGTACCTGGATGCTTGAATGTCAGCTTCCTCAGATTATGTCAACTTCTTGACCAAATTCCATTGCAATGTAGTAATGAATGGACAGGTTTTTAGGCTATACTATGAGATCACGGTTTTCTCCTAACCTTAAAATTGCTATAAATTACCCACCAGCACCAAGACTGTTTGTTGTTGCAGTAGATGTGTTCATCCTTAAAGAATGTCCAAAAGCTATAAATAACATTTAACCRCTTCATGATTGAACTGTGTGCACTGGTGGAATGAAAACCAGAAGTCAGAAGCCCAACGCTTTTGCTATATACCATAAGCATTCTTTTTATTAAAATAACTTCACATACTTTAAAACTTTCAGACACACAGGCTGAAAGACATACCATTAAAAATGTAGTGTGAGGACAATGTCCTCTGCTATATCAGTAAACAATTTTTGGAAAAGTACAGGCTATAGTTCACAATGTTTTAATGGGAAGGGGTATATTGACTTTCACAGAAATGTATCCTGTTGTATCAGCAGAAAATCTAGCTACAGGGCATCACTCAGCTTGACTTGGACACATCTCAAGATGRGGACACACTGCCTCTTTTGGCCTTTGCTGTCCCACCAGAAGACATGAGCATCCCCAGCATTCCCACAGCTCATAGTAATAGCAGCTTTCAGTGAAAAATAGATGACATTGAAAAGAACAAATATTTCAAATTAAAAAAAAAATTGATCTTATTTTAATTGAAAAGGGTTATATAGCACCTGCTTCAGCAAATTAGCTGGCCGTTTGGAAGGGTCAGTGACTTCTGGCAGGAGGATGTTCAGCCTCAACAGCTACAGCCAAAAGAGATCACATGCCCATTAGCTCCAAGTTTAGGGACATAGATAAATAAGCGTGGATAAGATTAGCTTCTTCTATGAAGTTTTATCTAGGAGTATATATTTGCAAGTTAAAGATTCTGAGGTCTTAGATTAATAATACCCTTCTATTACATAACACTGAATTACAGGAATGCCAAGAGGCCCCATCTGAGCATGATTCTGTTGATGAGGCACTCTACCAACAACCCRTAAGGAAACAGCCCCTGCATTGCAGAGCTTACATTCTGAATTAAAACAGCACCAGAGAAGAAACTGCCACAAAAGGGAGAAGGAGGACATAAGTTATTTATGTAAAACAGGTCTGGGAGGAGTTAGCACATAGATAATGCAAAGACATTGCACTCCTTGAACATAAAAGATGAAGACAGATTCAAACGAAAACAAAATACCTATGTTCAGCACTTTGAGATCCAGACTATTTTTATCTTTTTTTTCCTTTAGAAAAAAAATCAGTATAAAAAATCAAATCATTGAAATCCCTCAAAAAAATGGATATAAACCCCCCACAAAAATCTGTTATTATGACAAAACCATGTCATAATTACCTTTAAAAGGTCTGAAAAAACCAGTTTGTCCCTAACTGCATCACAAATAGCTAATGTCCCATAGTGCATCCCATGGGTTCAGGTATGTCCCACTACCTGCACAGCCCTAGCTAGATGCAGGCTGCTGAAGAATGTTTATCCCTCCTCACACTGCTCTGAGATGGGATACAAACGCTACTGCTGGTGAGATGCATTTCTTGGGTGGCTGGGTATACGGTAGTGATTTTTTTTAATTTTCTTAGGTCTTGGATTCAGTCTAAGTAGAATAACTGATCCATAACTGATCATATTTTTGTAATCTAATCTCTCATGTTTTTCTATGGGAATCGTATAACTATAGCTCTTTTCCTGAAAAAAAAATACAAACCCCTTTGTGAAAAGAGATGTTAAAATGTCACGGATCCTACATTGACAGATTATACTGAAGTCCTAAGGCATCACCCAGAGTAATTTTTCCCTTACTCATGGTACATTTTTTCTTTTGTTAATGAATTCATCAATGCTCTACGTGCATATTCCTCTACATTTTTTTAAGTACTAAGATATTTAGAAGTATGAGTTTAAAATGACAAACTTTGGAAGAGAAAATTTAATTGCTTAACTGATTTTTTAAATTTCTTTAAAAACTCAAACATTATATTCTGAAAATTTTCATCAGATATATAGTATTTCTTATTAACAGAAAAAATCTTAAGTGGATGATGATGACCTTAGTTATAATTCATGCGTTCACACACACCTCCCATATAATATACTTGCAGTACCTTTTCACACCGTCCATGTGACGTTTTACATATACATACACAGAGAGAGAGAACATATATAAAATAAAATTTACAGAGGTTGCAGGTTTTTTTATGGAAATATACCATGTTACCAAGATAAGCTAACAGTTATGGTTTCCTGTGAAAATGTTGGAAACAGTTTTTTTTTTTTTTCCTGACCATCATGGAAAAAGATTCAACTGAGGTGTTGCAGTTTGAATTTTGTTGTATTTCTTTTTTTGGCTTTCTGAAGTGAGGGAGCAGGTTTAAGTAAACATTTTGATTTGGGTTCTGCAAGGTCTTAGAAAGGGGCAGTGTATGAACACTGACGTATTTGGACTTTACGTAAAGATATTTTGCCATTTTTGAAGCCAGATCTAACCTTTGTATCAACAAATCATACACAAAAACTTCAGTCTAAGCCTCAAGGTAAGAAAACATATACTTAAAGGGATCCTTTGTATTTTGTTTTAAAAATACACTCATTTACAAGCAGATTTTGAATGTCTGCCACCAACTAAGAAAATAACCCATTCATTTATTTTTAATTTTCTTAAAGATGGGTCTCGTTTAGCAATCTATAATAATCATATAGTACATAAAATAACTTACAATCACATATATTATAAGGTAGGATTTAAATCCACAAAAGTATTTACAGTTAAGCATGGACTCAACCTCCTTTTGAAGGKCCTCAGGGCATCTATACTGTATTTTATATAAGTTTTACAAGTCATACAAACAAGTTAGGCAAGTGAAGAGGATGCAGTGTAGATACTCTGTTTTCCAGTCATGTGAAAATGCAGCTCGTTTCATGGGGATTTCTGAAGATTATTTTTTTTGCTGCCTTAATTCTCTTGTAAAGTGATGGTCCCTTGAAAACTGAGGAAGCTCAGGTGCCCAAGTACTATCACAAATTTGTCTATATCAAAGTAGTCTAATTCCACCTGCATGATAATAAAGTGGTAATTTCTTAATCCCTTCTATTGGTGCACCAGTGTCTGCATGTGCTCTTCAGTTATTCCTGCCCCAGCCTCCATTCTTGATTGCTGCTTCAAAACTTGTTTCCCTTCTCTTAGGGAGAACCTAAGAGACCTAAGAGCTGTCGCTCTAAAGGGTCATTGTACTTAGCAGAAGATTTGACTCTCTTTTTTGCTCTATACAAAATTGTGGATAATTCCATCACGATGACAGGATAAACAACTATTTAGGGTATACTAGATCTTGGCTCCAGATGAATAATGAATATATATCCTTACCAAAAAGAGTGTGCAACAGATGTAATGTTAAGGTTGCACAGTTAAAATGCCTCATTATCATAATACTTCTCTGCTCAGAAATACGGTAACTAGGATTACACCAACTCCTCCTTTGCTGATTCTGCTCAAACCACCCTCCAGATGATATTCCAGTGTCACATTCCTTGGATCAGGCATTTCTTAAAAATGTTCCTTAAACAAACAGAACCAAAACAAGCCAAAACACACACACACACATACACACACACACACACACACAAAAAAAAAAAAAAAAAAAAAAAAAAGAGAGAGAGAATATATTTCTGGATGTCTTAGATATTGACCTTCTAGAGTCAAAGAAGAATGATTACAACCTGGTTAAATACAATATCCATCCATAACTACAAGGAGAGGAACAATAGCAGACCCAGATGCCAGAGTAATTATAGACTGTGATCTTATCACTGGATCCAGAAGCACAAGGCTCTGCACCCACGCAAAATCCGCTGAGATCAATGAGACTTATTACTTTTTAATCACTGAGATCCGCTGAGACTTATGACTTTTGCACTCAGCACATGGAGTTAGGCTTCTTCCAGGTAAACCTCCACTTTCCTCAAGAAAATCTAAATAGGTTTTGAAAACTACAGCATATTAGATCACATTTACTGTTTATTGTGTAGTAGAATCAAATTACTGTTACTAATGGGAAGATACAAGAAAAACAGCCAAGTTTAACTTGAAAGATTAGTTTGATCATAGAATTATCCATTCGGAAACATGAAGTCCAAAGTGGAATGGAGGAACATAGCGCTTGGTAGATATCATAACATTTCCTTCCTCTCTGTTTTCTGAGGTGATACATAGAGAAGGTCAAAAGCATATTTAGTGTGGGGATTTACTTTTCAGAGATAAATTCCTCCAGCTTTAAAGAAAGAAGCTGGAAAAATGCTACAAACTGAACTGCTTTTATCTTCACCTGAATTCCAATGATCTAGGAAGGTTAAGGGCATCTGTAATATTTCAATGTATGTGAGACAACCCTGTAATTGCTCTCATGTCTCTCCTTCTACATTAAAAGGTTCTGCAATGTTCATGTGGAATCTCTATACTTTTTATTCTTCTTTCGTCTACTGAATGATGAAATACACATACATGTCTAATGCCAGAACCATGGGTTAGAACTCACCTTCCCTGGCTTGCTTCAGAGCAGAGGTTCTTTCTAAAAAAAGAGGTAAAAATAACAATAAAATCCACAAATTCCACAGTATGTGCAAAATATGACACATGCCACATATGACAGTGCATTCTTATAAGTTAAAACTGATGTGTAGCAATTGCCTTTTGACTCTTCCAAAGACTTTCTGACTTTTTTGCAGGGAGAATTCCTGACTCTGCAAACAGATTTTGGGTGTAATGAACAACCATTTCAAGGTCAAAGTAATTGGACATGAAAGCACAGACTAGTTCCTCAAATCCAACATAAAAACATAGCTTTAATCTTTCATTTTTWAAATTTTCAAGTTTTCATATATTAGCGCTATAACCTGAATACTTATTGAATAAAAGTGGAGACTCTGATCCCATAAACAAGATTTATCAGTATAAACAATCTACACAATTATGATACACTGTAAGACTGCTTTTGTCTGATTGTACAACTGTATCACTATGGACAGATGTATAGACAGATAGATGTATAGACATCACTACAGTTATTCAGACTTTCAGAGAAGGTATTTCCTTATTAATAAACATTTTCAGAGGATAAGAGCAGCAGCCTGACAAAAACAACAAGCCCTAGAAAACATATATCACAAAAATGACTTAAAATGACAAAGCTTGATGAACTACAGGCAAAGTAGTATTAGCAAAGGGTATTTAGAATGCCTATATCCTGCCTCTGAGACCACTGAATTTCAAAGAACACATGGATTTAACAAAGGCTTGTGTCTGGCCTCATGAATGATCACTGTTATATTTACTTCTGCTTTTTCTCACCTATGAAGTATATTGCTTAGAAAAGCCAGGTTCAAAAAAGCTAGCTGACAGGCAGGAATATGAACACACAGTTCAAGAAATACTCCTATAGCTGGAAACATGAGTGTGTTAATATTCCCTTTGTCTAGCATCAGATGTGGTTTCACAGCTTCAATTCTGGATTGCATTTGTCTGTGGAAAAAAATGGATGATTTCATTATTCCTAGATTTATATAGCTTCTATCTCTTCAAGGCAGTGCTGGCAGCAATGTGGCTAGCCTGCATTTGAAACTCTTGTCATCGACTATCAAGTATTCTGTAATTTATTAGATGGGTTTCTGTGGATATTAGGATACACATCCAAAACCTAGAAAAGTCTGTGGAAAAAATCCCATTCAATTTAATAAGCTTCTTTTGATCACGCTTTAACATAGGATATTCTGTAATAAGAAATGGGCAAAAACTCCGTGCTTACTGAAAAGGAAGTTGGAATCTTCAGGCTGCCTACRCCCCTTGGCTAAAGTGCTTTATCGCTGAAGTTAGGTATGATGAAATCACCCTCTAAAAGGAAGAAGGAATACCACCTAATGAAAAGTAGCTCTTAATCTACATTTATATATACTGCTATTATGACTGAGAAAAGATTACATTTCCTCTGACAAACATAGAGATCATAATTAAGCAAGAGCAGACTTGATTTTTCAGACTGGAGAAGATCTGAAAAAAGAATTTTATGGAAGGTGGGGCTTCCCTTGGGGAAGAGAGATATCTATATGAATTAATGAAGCAGAGCACAATAGATTTCTATTCAGTTGAATAGATGGCTTGGGTGGTAAATTGTCTATGTCAGCTGGGGAAATTTTACAAAAGTGAGGAGAATAAAGCAGAATACAAAGAAAGATTTCAGAGTTGCAAAAAAAAAAAAAAAAAAAAAAAAAAAAAAAAGCTTTATTATTGCAACTTGTTTTCTTTTTTTAAGGATTAATAAAATGTTTTCCAAAGCAGTGGAAAAGAGTTTGTAATGATCTCGCCATTCAAGGAAGTTGGAAAGTTTTAAAGTTATGCTAGGCCAAATAAGTGATTTCATGAAAAGTGAAAGGATGGAAATTATACAATTTTGACTAAGTGCTATAGGTGAATATAAAATACAGAAAAATCATGCCATTATTAAAATAAAATATTCTTCTCTTGAAAAATTTGGATTTTTTAAATAGAAAATCTTTTCCACCAGAAAGTCTTTTTCAAAGTCTTTATTGACCAAAATTTTCCTGCAAACAATTGAGCAGGGAAAAATGTATTGAGAAAAAAGGAATGACTTCTCTGAGTAAAACTGATGTTTTACTGTAAAACTGGATGTTCCCAAAAGCAAAGAATTGTTACTTTGGAAATACCATTAATATGCCTCATAGACGTTCTAGACTGGGTGCCTCCTGCCCCCTTATCCTCAGGGATGGGGTTCCACAGCAGAAGATATTTTCATTCAAGCTACATCTTTAGAAAACAATTCCTAAAAAGAGAGGCCTAAAAGGAAATTATGAAGCATTTAGAAGATATACAARAAACTCTCCTGCTTGAGTGTTTAGAAAACAATATGTACATGAAGATTGTGTCTAAGAAGTAAATTTGCATTTTCATTGAGTAGAGGGTTTAAAATACTTTAGAAGACATTTTCATTCACAGTCTTAGACTGGCTCAGATGCTACATTTAGCTTACAAGGAAAACGTCCATTGATTTCAACACATCAGAAGAGGAGGCATGGCCAACTTTTSTCTGACCCTTTGAGCTACATACAAAAGTCTTCATACAGCCAACAGCCACGTGCAATCTACCATCTAACTCAGAAAACCAAGAAGAGTCTTCTCTTTGGGAGCAGTCCACAGCTACAATATGGCTGTGGCTCTCTAGTGGCTCTACTGTCCCACAGAAAATGCTCACTCGTTTCTCCTCCCTTTCCTTCCTTCCTTCCTTCCTTCCTTCCTTTCTCTCTCTCTAGTGCTCTCTCACACATGCTGTCTCTGTTGGAGAGGCAAATGTGTTCTCTAACAAGGACACTGAGGAAACCAAGACTAGGCACACTGTGAGATGCTGGTAGGCTGCAGTACAGGTGTAGACATTAGTGAATTTCCTTTCAGWGCGAGAAACTGAGACAACCCAGAAGTACTTGCATTAGACTGGTTACATAGGTTTCTTTCTAGMTGAACCATGTTGGTCAGGCTGCTAAGCCAAGCCTGAAAGTGAAGGAAAAACAGCTTAGGAGCCCCATGTTAGGAGTCTGGCACTTGGGCTTCAAATGTAGAAATAATCTTCCAGTCTAATGAATTCAGAGTTTTATTATAATCTGCATCTAAGCTAGTCAGTAAAGGGTCTATAGATAGTTTCTGTAGAAGGGAACATGATTCATCTTACTTGAGTAAAAATTTAAAATAGATCAGATTAATCCTGAAAAAGAGCCTGCTTCCCTCTGTGGACAATATTTGAAGCTCGGCACGAGTAGTTCGGATGTGAATGTATCCTGTGCCGTAACAGCTTGTTCAGGGCCAGCAGTACAAAGAGTGTCCTACTGAATTCTGTATATTCTGCATAACATTTCCACTGAACTCATACCTGAGGAAAACACATGGAAGCCGTATGCCACATATGCACAAATCTCAGACATCCATTAGTTTTTATGTTTTGACAGATACCACTGCTACTTGTTTACTCTACAAGTCCCATGAAGAGATAACCATCAGCACAATAAATCTGAAAAGTGTAAACTCATTGTCAGCRTGATGATTTTGGAGCTTCACATAGGCAATATAAATATTCAAAATCGTTAACAGAGATCTAGCATTTGTTCTCAAAATAAACATGYTGTAAAAGGAGGGTTTAAAATGACTATATTCATACAACCTATATAAAGCTGAAAGAGTAGTTGCCATTGAATAGAGACTATGTACTTCTGTAATTTGCAACTTCAGTGTTAAATTTACTTCTGTTAACATCTATGTTCTTTCTTGCATTATACGAATTAAACAGTTAAATCTCACTCTGTCTTAATGGTTGATACCACACTTACTGAAGATGACAGAAATCTTTAAAGTGACTTTAGTGAATTTGGGATCAAATGTATTTAATTCRTAAAACTTTTTCTAGCCTTAATCCCCTCCTTCTACATTGTGTAAACAACCTAAAGACCATAGACTTCTTTAAGACAAAATTAAAACAGTGCTGTTCTCCTCACCACAATTACATAAAGTTTGATAACTTCCGAGTTACTTAGGCGATATGATGGTCTGAAGACTAAATTAACTACATCTGACACTGTCCAGTGTTTGCAGCTATTTTGAGGATAGGTCTATTTCACTTTTTGTACTGTTGAGGGTTTTTTTGTTTGGTTGGTTGGTTGGGTTTTTTTTTTTTAACAGTCACTTGAATTGCTGGCTTTTTGGTAAAATCTACCAGACACATCAAGGCAGTTATCTGTCAATTACTCTGTTACTAGCTGATAAAAAAGTCTTTTATACTCAATTCTGCTACTACTTTTCTTTTGCCCTCATATAAGAGGTTCTAATTTTTGAAACAAAATAACTATTTAAATACAGTTTGAGAAACTTCTGTTTGAATGTAATGGTACTCACTTGCATTTTTAGAGCAGTCAGCTAATGACTGCAATATGCAGTGGTACCCTGTAGCAATGCTTCCACATCCTGCAATGGGATGCATTTTGAGAATTTAAGCATTAAGCTTCTACATTACTAGGACAGGGTTTCAGTTCTATCACTACAGCTTTGCTCCTCAGGTTGAGGACAGATCTCTAAAATTAGGTGTCACTATTCAAAGACTATACCATTCAAAGACTATACCATTAGAAGCATAAAACAAAATTAGCTTAGTGCAATATTTGAGAAATATTAAGATTCACAATTATAAGACCTCTCCCCCCTTTCTTAGAGAAAGCTTTTATTAGCTACATTGCTGTTCAGWTTAACAGACTGTCTCATACTAGTAATTTAATTTTTAATTAAAATGAGGACATAGKATATTCCTTTCCTTGGGAGAGCAAAATCTTACTTTTACAAAAATGCTTCTGATGAAGAGAATATCTTGATCAGCATTCTGTGCCACTCTTCACTTGTGCATAATGAAAGACTAGCTTCTCATATTTATTTTTTCAAGTCTTCTCCAGCTTGCCAACTGTAGGTCCAAGTCATAGTTAGCACTTTCCTAACAATTTACAGCAAATCTTGGCATAATGTAACCTTTTTCCATTCTCACTGACAACTAACATGTTATTTAAACTCCAATCAGTTCAGATCCTGTTTCTTTAGATAGAACCCATTTTCCTCCTAAAGTGATTATTTCCCTGCATGAAACCACAGTGATATCAATCATTTGCAAGGCAAGAGATGCAGACCAGCTAGAATATTCCAATTCTTCTTTCAGTAARTTGTGGAGTTTCTTCCTTCGTCTTGTTCAAGAAGATTCATTGTATGGCATACAGCACAATAAGCGAGCCCATAGCAGCAAAAGTCTGAAAAGAAAAAGAATATCACTATCAGTTTATAATATGGGACCTGAAGCTCTCTCATATATTTATGACTTCTATTTCTGGCAATCATTCTGTCAGTGGTTAATAAAAAGTAGCTTTTTGGGGGGCAATCCCATTCAGTGCTCTGTGTATGCCCCAACATAGTTCATAGTATGTTATTAACAAAATATTTAATTTTAAGTGCAGTTGTGGATTTCCTCAATATTCCACTTTTTGATAGATCAGGGCTACAGACCTCTACAAGACATCAACAAGCAAGACTTTACTGTTCTAGCAGCTGCAGAAATTTCTAACRGTTTGTCTTGTACTCTGAAGAGCAAAGCCTTGTCTGGGGCCTCATTTTTGCATTTAAAAATCCCTGTACTCATAAAATTCACCCTSTTCACAGCAACCCACAAAGAAAAAATCAATGTAATAACTGAGAATGGGAAACAATTTTTAATCATAGTAACCATGGCAAATTGCATATTCTGTTTTGCTTATGACTCCAATCAACTGATATATAAGTGGTGAGTAAAAGGCGTGCAGTCAAGATACACCACAGACATACACACATATTTATGACTTCATACTTCATCCTCAGATAAACAACACGCTGCACACAGCCTGTGACCATCTGTCAGGACTCAGCATGCACTGGGGTTTCTGAGGTTGTAAGTCAGCGTTTGTAATAACCAGCAAAAGTGATTAACTTGTTCAGTGTCCTGTGTTTCTTTATCTGAGGAAGGCAGAAATTCCTTGCAAAGATGTAATCTGTCACTGTCAAGAAAAATATGCTGTGAGAAGGTATCAGTAAGAAGTGTTTGGTTGCTTGGCATCTCTTCGCTTTTATGGGTTGGCTTTGGCAAGGAAGGATCCACTGAAAGAACTTTAATCCCTTTTAAGCAAAATGTTATTTTTAGAATAAACAGAGCTAGATGCAGTTCTTGCCCAGATGAGCTTAGAAGGTTAAAGAGCTTCATGCATGTTTAATGTTTTGTATTTCCAGACTATGAAGTGGCTTAGGAGCATGACTAAACAGTATTACCCCCATTTTACTTATAAAAATATAAACCCGCAGTGATTACTGAGTGTAATGCTGTTTTGCAATCTATGCTTTTTTCAATAGAAAGTGTTTTTTGATCSAAAAGTGCTGAAACACTAGTGCACTGGAATAAAAGGTAAAGACGCACAAGCTAATGGCAGCTGCGTTAGCTAACAGCTACAGCGGTACAGCTGCACTGAGGCAGCAGTCCACCCAGATCACATCTGAGAGAAGACCTGCATAACCATACCACAGCTTGAATTTCACTATTCTGACCTCAAGGCTGAATCTGYGGCTCTGCACAACACAGAGCAGCACAATGTAGATAAGCTGGCTCATGATGGCAAAAGTTTAAGTGTAAGTCTACATTCACTTCCCTGCAGCATAGTCTTGTCCTGCAACAACCGGAGATAGAGACCAGCATATTAGAAAATCCAGATTTTCGAATTTAGGTAGTGACATGCAGATGTGAGAGATGCATTATTGCATGTGTGGGAGACAGCGGCAGAAAGAAAGAGCTTTGTCAGCTCACTTTAGTCCTGATGGAAACAACTTTTTTTTTTTTTTTTTTTTTTTTTTTAGGTTACAGGCCATTGTTGAGAGGGTAAAAATGTCTGCCTTCCCCTATGGAAATATTTTCATTTCTCATCAAAGAACCACACTGGTTTTCCATAAATGATAAATGAGTTACCCCTTACACGTCCTGATTTTGTTTGAGGTATGTAAATCTACTGTCAAGCTAGAAGATTAAATGAAGTCTTTTCAGTCAAGCAGTTGAATTTCTAGCTGGTACAGCAAAAGTCTCTTCACTAAATAAAGGGGCTTCTTTCCCCTCTTCTCTCACTGTGCCATCCTCATGTCCTCTCTCCAAAAATTCTTAAAAGGTATTTGCACAATCATAAAAGAGAAGAAGAGAGAAGGGAATCTAAACTGATGCACAGAGGTCACTAGCAGCACACAGGCCCCCTGAACTTGTTCACTGTTGGGAACCATCACTCTCAAGACTGATGTCCAGTGCTACTGCTGCTCTCCAAATGAAAAGTCATCACTACATTTTACAAGTCTTAACAGATTTGCTGAACAAGATTTTTATTACGGATATTATACTTTTGATTTAAATATCCTGATTTGGATTTTGTTATGAACAAATAAATTATGTATAAGGGCATCCCACCATGAATCTGCACTGGGAATCTTACTTCCAGCACAGGCTGGGATKTCATCCGCATCTCTGTGAAGCAATGGCTGACTTTATTTTTCATGAGCTATTCTCCACCTTAAATGATCTTTGCATTTTTCATAACACATTTTTCCTACTGTTTTTGATAAACATCAGCCATGTTCAAATGGAAAAATAAATCTCCCTTAGAGGTGCTTAAATAAGGTGCTCTTTCCTTTTCCTTTTCCTCTCCTCTCCTCTCCTCTTTTCTTGTCTCATCTCACCTTTCTTTTCTTTTTCCCTTCCTTTCTCTTCTCTTCCTCTTTTTCTTTTTTTCTCTTTCTTTTTTCTTTCTTCTTCTCTACTGAAAATGACATTTTGAATGACATGTTGTGGATTGCTTTTAAATATGAAAATATACAGACATTATCTCTTTTGTTCTACCGAAGTGTATGATGACCGCCAAAGAACTATTATAGAAAGACAGGAACTGAAGACAAGAAGCATCAGATAAAATGTGAATTTAAAGTGTTCTGTGAGCTGTCCCACAGCCGAACAGTACTGGCTATCATCTTGCTTTCTTGTTTCATTATGTTCCAGCCTGATGAGTTGTTCTGTAAGTACTGTCTAAGAAAGGCTACTTTTCAACAGGACATCATTAATTTAAGCTATTCTGGTAGTTTCTGTGTAGTTTCTCAGCATAATTCTGAGAATCTCTAGTCTCACATTGTTATTTTCCAGTTACACTGAGCTGAGACTGTATTAATGACACTGCTTTTTTTTCCATAAATTAGTGTTTATATGAAAATAATAAGTTCTAGATAAAATTTCATCCTGGAAAGTAACTGAGTTACCCAGAAAGAAAGGTCTAGCATCATTAGTGAATACCCAGAGTTGCTCTTCAGGCACTTGAATGCCTTCCTGGAGTCATAGAAAATTTAGTTTCTAAGCTTATGACTGTGAAAACAACTTTGCTAGCATTAAAGATGATAATGGACATAATTGTATGGGTAAAATAATCAAAGCAGTGAGCATTTTCAGAATATTAAAGCCAAACACTGAAACAAACACTTCAAATGCATGTCRTTGACTGAACTAGAACTACTAGTGATGTATTAAGTAAAGTGAATAGGTTTCCTACTCAGCAATTTGAGAAAATCAGTGAAAGTATTTCCTGTATCTACTTTATCTACACCTACACTTCCTATTAAAAAAAAGAAAAGGTACAGCTGACTACTGTATCATTCAAACCTGTGGAGAGCACTTCAGTAGAGAGAAGTAGCAGCCCCATTGCCCACAAGGTGGCTATGGAAACCATTCCAGTGATTAACTAGCCCAATTTCAGGTGATATAATTAGGAGTAATATTTACCAAAGTGGATTAGAAACTTTAAACGCACAATAAATATATAAATTTTCCTGGTCAACATGCAGGTGTTGTTACACCCTTTTTCAAAAAACCAATCATATATAAAGAAAATACCATTCTGTAACTGTAAAGAAAACGCTATTCTGCAGAGAAAAGAGTAAGGGGATTAAGMAGGTACAAGGAAGCACAAGGAAATATCCCTTCTGAGTACAGCTGCTTGTCTGGATGCTATGATCTGCAGCTCCTTTGGAGGATTTGCTTTCAGAAGCAGCCTGGTACTACAAGCCAGACGTTCACTATAAAAGGACATTATTTCCACTGAAACAAATAAGTATATGCATGAGYAACAACTGAGTTTGAATGAAGCCATTAGAAAGGGAGAAGTATTATTTCAGTAGGTTCTACTGTAATACAAATGTTAATATTGAGTAATCCTGCCTTTTTTTATTGTGGCACCCACGATAGTAATCTTCAGCGGCAATGGCATAGTGCAGGGTAAAGATCACAGCTACTCCATCTCCAAACCTACGGGGTTACTGTATTATACCCACTCCCTCCTCAATTGTAATTGGAGAAGAAAGCAGGAACTTTATACTACACTGGCTGAACTAAACTACAACTAATCTTTTAATTGAAATTAAATGGTAGGAAAAAAAAAACTGAAAAATACAGCTTACTTATGTCCGCATAGAGTGCTATTCAATCCATACCTYACACTACACTACTATTAACTACACTGTATCTGATCTTTTCCATTAAAACACAATATTGAACCCTTGAAGAGTGATTTGAGAGCTAGACCCGCAGCCTACTACCAAACCTTTTCATCATTTAAAGTATAAGAGATGCTGATAAATCGTCTCAGAAGGCCGGATTGCTCCTGAGTGGTAGTTTGAGTCTCCAGCTGCCAYAAATCAATGCAACTTGTCAATCTAATTTCCAGTTTACATCAAATGAGTATCTACTTCCAAGTCTGGCAAACAGTTTCTGACTAAAACCCTTACACAGGGTAACTGCTTTTAGTAAGTGACAGTCATCCTGGAGAGGACACTCTCCAGGGCATGGGGGTTCTGCTAGAGCCCAGCAGAGATAAGGATAGGGCACTGCAGGGGGAGAGTCCCTTCCTCTCCACGCCCCTCCACAAAGTGCTTCTGCAAATGCAGGTACAGGATCCAGAGGTCAAGATACTACACTACATGCTTCAAATACATGGGGAGCATCCCAGAGGACGCTTAGATGATCATCAGCAGCAACAGCAGGCCAGCCACCCTGCTGTCTAGCTTACAGTCACCCTTTTGGTGGAGAGAGACTACAGAGACCTGATGGACGGATGCATCCCAGGGAAATGTTGTCCCTTCCTGCCTCAAAGGACTGGAGCTGTGGCCCAAAAGCTGCTCATGGAATAGTCCTAACTTTGGTTTACCATGCCTGCTCTTCACCCAAATGAAAGCAATAATGCCAGCTGCATATCAGCTTCACACACTGTCTGCTTTTCAAAACTTACATTTAACTCGTTAAAAGAATCATTGAGTTCATCTCAAAAATTATCAGATTACTTCTTTGGAGATAGATTTTTTTTTCCCCTAAGGTGATTCTGTGTGTGTGTGTGTGTGTGTGTGTGTGTGTGAATAAAACTGTTTTTGAATCACAATTACTTATTTTAAACCATGAAGTATTACTTGAAGTAGACTGCAGCTTATGACAGATTTCACTTTTCCCAAGTTTCATGGCACAATTAAAATCTCTATTTCTGATCTTTTAAAATTAATTGTGTGTGTACTTATTCTATTTACATTCAGTAATCTTCTAGATTTTAATTAAAATTTTTATTTCYTTAGCCACAAATTAGCCAAAGACAGTAACTGGTTCTATGCTGTTTGCTTTAGGGAAACATAATTTTATGTCATGGGCACAAATCAAGCACACAAAAGATTTAATTTTATGAAGGAAAGTGCTGAAAATATAAATATCCAACATTTTAAATAACTACCGAAGCAAACACATACATACACATCCATAAATTTTAAGGCCTTCAGATACTACTGCAGTAACTCAGACTGATCTCCTACACAATACAGGTCACCGGATATTCCCAAATTAATTCTTGTTGGAACAAGTGCATGTCTTTTAGAAAAACATTAAACTAAGATAGAAAATTATGGTGACGGAAAATCTACCACAACCCACGTCAGGATGGTCCATTGATTAATTACCTTCGTTCTGAAAATCCATGACTCACTTCTAAACTGAACTTGTCTATATTTGACCTCAGCACAAAATGCTCGATAAAAATCTTCAGCCACAGAAAAGCAACTGATACAAACTTCTACTTCTTGAAAAATGTTATATAACTTAATAGTATTCTACTGAAATGACTGAAAATCTGTAAATGTATAGAGATAGAATTTCCCATTACACTTCAGAAATGCTGTTTCYCACGTGGGCAGCAACTCTACCATAGAGTTATGCTTAAGGCAGTGCACTTGGTTTTTCAAAGTTGYTAATGCAACCCGTGATCTTCGCATAAGGAGCATTTGTAGACATGCCCAATGGCTAAAAGCAACAATGCTTTTCCAATTCATACAATGCTTTTTTCCACCTACACAGAATCCGAGACTGATTCTAGTAAATGATCTTCAAAGAATCATCCAATGTTCATGTGATCCCTTCTTTGCAGTATTTTCCCACRTTTTGGGGAATAGTAGCTGTAGGCCCCAGTGAAGATCAGGACTAATGTTACTGGACACTTCAATGCATAGCAAGAAACAGTCTCTCTTTCCCATCAGACAAGGCCAAAGAAGGGAGAGTCAGAAGACAGTGGTGGTAAAGCCACATTTCCTTGAACCAGTGACTGGGCCAAGCATAGAATGGAGCCACAGGCTCCCACARAGCCACATTTCTTCTGTAATAGCGACAAAAAAAGCATTTACAGAGCAACATGCAGCCCAGAAGACCTGTTTCGGCAGCTGCCGTCACCTGTCCTGGGTGAGAGTGTGCACGGATATGAAGTGAGGAAAGTTGCTTCCAGAAGCAGTCCCATGCTACAAGACAACCATTCTCAGGTCAAAATGATAAATAGGAACAAATCTTCAAAATGATTTTCTCATTAGCACAAAGTTAAAGCTGAATTCTGCCACTGGACATGCTGTCTCATAGACTACAGTTTTAATTAGAGATGCCACAGGTAGCCTCCTTTCTACTTGTGTCTTTTTTTTAGAAATGAATAAATAAGGGCAGAATGGTAAGTATGTGCTGTGCTGCTTCACAAGTGAGAAGCTCACTCAAATTTCCAAGTATTTGATATGCTTAGATGTTCATTTAGTTCATATCAGTGGCAGTTCATCTCCAAATTTATTGTTGAAGTAATATGTTGTGTTAATGCATAGCAGCAGCAAAGTGTGATATTGTTATCGAACAACTTAATGTTTTGAATAATTGTTTTTTAGATATATGAAGAAATATTAGACCTAAATGATAGACACAGTATTAGACCTGATGACTAACACATAACATTTATATTAGTTTTCTGGTCTGCAAATTTAATATGCACACATTTGTCAGAATGCTAGTACTCTGTTTAATATGCACGCATTTGTCAGAATGCTAGTACTCTGTCACTACACAAATCTAATTTGAGATGTGATCTGTTTAGGGCTAATAAAATCACTTTCCTAAATGCACAGTGGTTCCAGAATATCTGTAATCCTTAATGTTGAAAGATATTAGGTTTATAAGCTTTGATCTGAAACATTTGAGAGCAGATTATGCACAAAATAGTCTCAATGCTATTTCCTGTTAAAGCAGAGACGTATACATTGTCCTACCTGCTCTAAATAATAAGAAGAACAACAAATAATCTCATTCATTGCCAAAATAAAGACTTAAAAAAAATAATAATTTTGTTAGGACTCCAGTGAGAACAGCATGACTGTTCAAACATCACTTAAACATGCTTAAATACCACTGAAATTATTAGAATTTAAGCATGTAATTAAGCCTGAGCTGTATACAGACTGAGCACTGAGCTGTGCAGTGAAGCAAAAATGTTCTTTTTGATTTCAGTGTAACTGAAAATTATATACTGAAAAATATACCGTAAAATAATCCTGATGCTTGTTTTTGGTTACCTAGAAACTCTGCCTTTGACCCACAGACCCGATCTTTCACCAGCGAAAGAAATGGAAACTTTGCAACTCTTTTCCACCAGCACAAGTTTAGTCTGTAAGTGCAGCCGCAGCAGCTGCAAAATGGCTCCGCTGCCTTCTCTTAGAGCAGAAGGGCCTCTAGCGTCAAACCTCTCAGCTCGGACTGGCAATCATGTCACTGTCCAGACCACAGGAAAAAATGAGAAACTCAGCAGAGCTTGGCTATTTCTTTCTCACCCGGTGGGTTGTGTACACCTACAGCACAGGAAATTAAGATGGCTTTTACACTAGATTCAGTTTAGACAAATCCCTGCTCCAAGGGCAGCTCTCCTGTATCACAATTGTATATCAAGTTAGATCTCAAATATTCTTGCCTTTTAATGTCCACCGCATAAACAGTAGAAATACCTAGAAGGGCAATTCAAGGAAATTGCATTTTGTAGTATACAAAACAAAACTTTTGGCCTAAGTCTTCTTTTGGTCTTTTACAGTTTTACTCTAAACAGAAGTCCACTATATTTTTTTATTTGCGTGGCCAAAGAATTTCCTACAGAATTTTTTCTAAGGAACAACATTACAGTAGATGATTATTTTAAAATAAACTCTTACAGGCTTTGTTTTTGCAAACTGATATTAAAAATATGAGTAGAGTTTGAGCAAAGGCTGCAGTACCCTCCTGAATGTGCCAGCAGCATGCAACAGCATTTTGATTATTTAACCTATCTCAATAGTTAGAGTACTCTGAAGCCTAAAGCGGACAAGACTGACATGGAAAATCTTGGTTATTTTATGGTAGATCTTTTTTGCAGCAGTAGCCAGTTAATATGCTTATTACATAACCCCAAATGCTTCTGAAACCTTGCCAGCATCAAAAGGCCGCTTGTTCCCTGCCAGGTTCCCAAAATCCTTAAGGTTCCCTCCAAGAACCTGTACGGTGCTGTTATATCTTCAACATAATGAAAATTAGAAGCAATGTCTCAACATAAAGTAAATACAATATAAAAATACAGGTGCTATTATATGAATTAATATATTTGACCACTGTATTCAATTAAAGTCTTCCTTTCTCAGTGTAARTAAAGCCATCACTGACTTGTGCCTTATATTAGATATACTTTCACACCCGTGCACCAGAGAATCCACACCAGAATTTATACCAGCTGGTGAAATGTGCAGAGTCTCAAAAATATATATGACTTAAAGAAGGACAGCACCCTCGGTTCCCATACATTTAAAAAAGCATTATCCTGTTGACCACATTTCATGAGGACAACAGCTTTCAGGGTTGGGAACTCCAGTTACTCTTTGGTGGTTAATGCACAAGTAATATGAATTCTTCAAGACATGACAGTTTTGGATGGTGTGATTGTACTACATAGGGACAAATGTTTACTTGAAAAATAAGAAAGATAAACCTTTTATCCTTACTTTCTTAACTGCTCATGATATTACACATTATTTCATATAGAATAATGCAGTGATTTGGGAACAATTTGTTGATCTCTGTTTTACTTACCATTACAGAACTGTGGTGTTTAAGTCAGCCAGCCTTCTTAAACTGCCTAGGCCACCTTAACTAAAGAACACCCACAGAGCCTGAAACTAACTCATGTATATTTAATCACAGAAAATTACTTCACAGTCTTTCACTGACACCCAGTGGTCAGACATAGAGATTTTGTGRGAAACAAGAAAAGCTACAGCAGCCAAGTTCAGGCTCAAGGCATCTCAATAGAGAACATTTATCTTGCAGTACAAACAGTTCTTTTCTTAACAGGATAAGATCACATATGAAACTCGCTTGCAAAATCTGCAGGTCAGGTCCTGTGCTTAGTTCCACTTGCACAATATCTAGTGAAGTCAATAGGAATCACACATCTGTAACTGAAGGAAGAATCTTGTCCTAGGAGAGGATGTGTTTTTTTAAGTCTTATTCCTTGTTTCTTGGCTCATAGTATCAGGGATTAACAACCTCGCTGCTAATAAATAAATAAATAAATAAAATCCCGAAACAAAAMCAAAACAAAGTATGTGATTATTGTTCGAGATTTCTGACTAGCTTTTGCTTATATAGTGCAGAACCACACTTGCATTAAAAATGCCCTTGCTGGCCTTTTCCTGTATAGTAAAGTAAGATAGCTGATCAGCTAAGACTCTGCCTTGTGCAAACATTACAGCTGTCTTTGATATTAAACAGAGCTGGACATTAACTCACAGACAGATCGGAGTTATTCTGACCACCAGGTCATCTTTTAGCCTCTGATACAAACAGCTAATTTAAAATTTCCTTCTGTCCCTGCTCTCTCCATGTCTCTAGGCACTGGCAGCATTTGCTTTTCTGCAGCAGGGAAATGTCAGGCAGGCAGGACTGTCCATCCCCCTGGGGAGGACAGCTGTGCTCAAGCCAGCTGGTGACAGATGACCAGTTTGATGGGGGGAAAAGGACAAGGAGTGGGAGTACTTCGTCTCTTCGTCCCTGCTGTCTCTGCTGACCGCAGTGCTGCCCCGCTGCCTGTGCTGGAGCCCTAGGGAGCAGGTTGGCCGAGTCTCTGCTACTCAGGGCAGTCAGGGAAGACAAGTTATTTTTAGGGAGTAGCTCAACTTCATTTAGGAGCAGCGATGGCTCTCCCAGTCCTTCCTCTTCTCCAACAGCTGCAGGACCTGCAAGCATCGTCCTTATGTCTCATTTTCAGCCTCTCTTCCACGCATAGCTTGTCCCTTTCCCTCCTATTGACTGTTTCAGGAGAAGCCTGATTCTTGCCCTTTATCTTCGGACAACAGCATTTATTTTTGCCTATGTTGCTGGCAAGCCTTGAGCCAGAGCAATACCCTGTTGCACAGCCCTGGTAGGGAGGCAGCAGAGAGCAAAGATGACATCTGCTGCAGATGTGCACCTGATAATCGCTCAGTCAAGCTGCCAGCACACTGGGAGCAAGCACACAGCTGAACCGAGTCACAGCCCGTTCTCTTTCTCTCCTCACCTCAGTGAACTGTAGACGAGCTAAACCTCTTGCACTTACAATKCTGTGTCCTTCGACTATTCTTTTTACTGTTGTTTGCATGGTGCAAGTAACAGTTTGAAGCAGCAATAAGTTGAAGCTGTAATGCAAATAGGGCAATCACTTTGCTCTGTTACTAACACATCGTGTTATATAATCCTACCCTTTATGTATCTTTCCAGAATAAAGATCACGTAAGTCAGTTTTCTCTTGAATTCCAAATGGGGAACTTTGTGAATTCCAAAAACATACTGTTGTATTGGAAAGGGAAATAGCACTCCTTCCAATGACGTCAAACCCAAATTCATATGGCAAATATCTGCTGAGATTTCTCTTCCATCACTCATGCCAAACTACAGTATACCTATGAGAAAAAGACTAAACGGTCAAACAAAAGCGTTGCAGACACAATTATGAGAGTTTAATCCAATTTGATTTACCATTTATGCTTTTACTTCAACATGTGAAGCATTGTAGGACTGAGGACTCCTGTTATAGTTTTCTATAATGATGCAAAGTACCATAAGGCCTGTTTCTCATTAGTGACTTCTTTACTGAACTAAAAGATCAAAACAAGCATAAGGCTCTGCTTTCAGGCATTTGAGACTGCTATAATTCATCACTTGCCCATCTCCATTTGAAACAGACACACATCCTTACAGAGCGTGTCAGGATAGTCAGCTGTTGTTGCTCTTGGCCTTTCATTATAAAATATGTATTTTCAAAACAAGTAAGTGAATTTATTCTCATGTGCAACACCAAGCGTAAAGACTGCCATTAACAGAGCATGACAGTGATTCTCATAATGCAAGATTCTCCTACTTCACCTTTTCTTTCATGCGTAGAAACCTACCTAATTTACTCTCRGAATTGGTAGTCTTTTAGCAACTTTGTTGATACTGCATACAAAACTGAGAGGTGAACAGGATACCCTAGCAAYAAAATTTCCACTAGAGCTGCAACTATTTGGAAACAGCCAAAGATGCAGCAGTATAATTTTACCAATAATATTGTGAAAGGATTTGTTTTTATTATTATTTCTGTGACAATGATGTTAGGTTGTATTTGGGTTATTTTTGTGGCACTTCTATTTTCTTGAGTTATAAAAGGATGGTCATTGAGGAAAGATACTTTGAAAAAAAGCATCTTCCAACACTGTTTTGCTGCTAGGTCCTTATTGGGGATTCCTAAAACAAAATTTCTGAATTTGTAAAACTTGCAACAGTATTTAAATACTGAATGATGAAGATAATTGTGTGCTGAGATTTTTGGAAATCTCATTGTCTAGCTATATCTTTCAGAGCCTAACTATGTTTGACAACCTGAACCCAAGAAACAAAGGAACAAAATTCAGAAGTCATGGGCTTTGATGTAGGGAGTTACTGRGAAAACTTCTCTGGTTTCCTTTTAGGAGAAGTCAGACATATTTTTTTCCAGTGAAAACTGTGCTCTAAATGTATTCATGTATTCATTTTAAAATTCTAGACATCATTTTATACTATGTTACTAATACAACTATGGAGAGGCAAACTAAATCAGTGTCATCTTCTGCTTCTGTTATATTCAAGAATATTTAATATCCTTTTTCTTTTTCTTCCTTAGACAGATTTTAAGATCCATCTTTACTACTGTGTCTCAGAACACAGAAATCCTTTTTTTTTCTCCTGAAATGAAACCCTTCATACTTCAGGGTTGCTCACTTGTTTGCCTTGCCCTTTATAAAAGACTAATGAGATAACTGAGTGATGTAGTTTGGCTGCTATTCAGCTGAACTCGGGGGGTGGGGGGAGAAGGAGAAGAGAGAGAGAGCAAGTGTTCCCAAATAAAAGGAGGAGAAAGTGTTCTTAGATTATACAAATAATCATTATTAATTTTGTTTCCTTTCAGCTGCTGAATCTAAAATTTGTTTTATCCAAGTAGAAGAATGAAATTCTAGAAGACTAAACTGCTTTCCAACACTTTCTTCTGACAAGCCAAATGCACTTTAAATAATTGTGTGTAGGATAATAACCATCTTTAAAAACACAAGGCCAGTAAGAGAGCTGCTGCTATCCTGTAGAATAAGTSACAGGATCCCAACTTGTAATTTCAAATCTGCAGTGAAGAAATATTGAAAAGCTGTAAAAATCTTTCATTGCTTGATTTTCTTCACCTCCTTTGTATCCTCAGTTAGTTAATCTGCATCATGGTTCATCCCGGTTATTCACTCTGGGACAGTCACAGTAGTTACAACTACTGACTAGAGCAATGGACCTTCTATTTTGTTGATATACTTGTGCAGCCAATATTCTCAAATACAACACATTCCAAAAGCTACATGGGCAAAATTATCAAGGAAGAAAGACTCCATACAAAGCCATTGTGTTATAAGACTAAAGCACAGACATATTTTGGCAAGCAAACTGCTCTGGTTTGCTATCTAAGTATGCCACATTTTAAATGATTATTTTGAATATTTACAAAGGGCAACTAGATATAAGTGCATAAACTCAAATATCTTAAAAAAGCAATGCTGACCACATGAATTTGGACTGTGGCCAAAGACCTAAATGTCATCTTACTCTCACTAGTCTGCAACCGTATGACCTTTATGAATGCTGGGGCGGCATAACCCTATGGAGCTCTGCCAGTTCCTAACATATCTGGCCCCTTGAATACATTTATTCTGTCCCAAACTCTGCAAAATTCAACCTTTGTCAAGAACTTCTGCATGTGATTTTACAAGAGCTTCTGCATGTGATTTTACAAGAGAAGGAAAGAAAAACAACCTTCACATTATCAGAGCATCAAATCAAAATATGAGTGAAATTCAACTCACCGCGAATGTTTGATATGCACGATGTCACATCATGAAGACTTGCAGCGCAGGTCCAATCAGCTTTAAGGAAACCTAAGCAAGAAGAATTCATAGGTTCCTTTCTAGTCCATCTGTTTTCATTGCTATAGAGATGAATTGTTSAAATTCACTTCACCTGGGGACAGGGAACTGTACAGTAACATCAGAGTGGCAAAGAACACGTTCAGCACTTGCCTTACACTACATACAGCTGTGCAGTAGCACAGTAACTACGCTGATATGTCTCTGGATGGCCTGAAATAGAGCTTTTTACATKAAGACTGATGTGTGTCATCTGTCTGCTGAGAGTCTGAGGGCCTCTGGAGGGCAATACGTCCCTCAGTCATACAAAACCCCATGAACCATTACCCTGTAAACATTTGTTTACTCCATCCTTCATTCATCCTTTGCAAGTCACTTCTTCCCCTTCTCTACAAACCAATCTCTATAATCACATCTCTTTAAAATCTCATTCAAAATAACACTTATTGGAAGTGCTGATGCTGCCTACGCAAGCAGTAACAGGGCATAAACAAATCTACAAAAAGATTCATCTGCAGCCTGGTTTGAGCTGGAACAGGAGACCACCAAGAAAAAAGCCAGAGTCCTGCAGGAAGCAATGTTTGTGGTTTGATAGTTTAGCTCCCTCTCACTTTTACCGATATCTCTCTCTGGAAGCTTGGTCTAAGATAACAAGAAGTTAAAATAGTAATATCTATCTTGTGTTGCGCTGCCTCCTGATGTGGAGCGGTAGAATGAAAAGGGCAGCATGAAGGCCAACTTTTTAATAGCAAGTTTTAGACTCTGAGCTGTTCTATTATTCTGAGTATGTGAGAACTGCTTTATTTTCCTACACAGCAGATTAGGCTGTAGCTGATTACCACTAGCACAGATCAAGTTCAAATCCAGTCCAATTTTGAATTGCACTGAGAAGCTCTTTTTCTCCGTGTCTCCCTAAGCTGCAAAACAGGCTTCTAAATCCTAGTATACATTTCATAGATCATGATAATCCTGGTCAGTTAATTTCTGTTTATATGACATTTCTAGCAATACACATTAAAATTTTTAAATTCTATGAAGTAATGTCACTGTGGTGTATTCTTTTCAGATATTCAACAAATAAGAAATGAACAGCCATGAAAAAATTATTCAGTCACATGATTCTAAGGACAGAAGTCTAGCAATATTCAGTGAGACCGATAATTTGTTTTTGAGAACTTTTATTATTTCAGTCTAGACTGCCAAGAGAGGATACTAGACACTTTATATGCTCCACCTGAAATTTCAGAAAGACGTTATGTATTACATACACCATTTTAATTCAGCAATTAGAAATTCCAAAGGACTGAAGGAAAAAGCTGGAAGGAGAAACATTCCCTTCCAAATGGAGCACTTGAGACATTATCTCTCCTGTATCACTCTTTATTACTTGGAAACCTTCTAGCCTGCAGTCTACAGAAAAGAGAGCTTCAGTGTTTTATTCAAATTAAGTAAAACACCAGGGCAAAAAATTACTCACRTGAAAAAAGCCAGGTTACAAGAAATGAAGGATCAAGAATGCACTGGGCATATTCTCCTRTTATACTAGAATATAAATCTTGGAAAATCCATTAAGTTTTGGTGGAAGCACATGGGTCTCAGCATATCGATTATGATGGAATTGTATTTTCATCATTAAATAAGTTTATTTACAATAATAATATGAAAAGAGGGAATTTGATTATATGAAGTCTTTCCACTGGACCTCCAAACAATAGTTGACTTTTAGTATGCACACAGCCCCAATCAGATTTTTTTAAGGGAAAAAGACTATATACTTTACTRTAAATAAGTGTTCAGAATGCCCTAAGAAATGCAATCAGCAGCTGCTTTTCTCTCAACTAAATAGGAAGCCACATATTACTCCATGATGGCACTAGTGAATTTGAGTCGAACTCCATCATTGATTTTGAAGTGTTTTTTCACAGCATCTGTGTGTCAAATTTGGAATGTTATAGACTGGATAGACGACTACAAGATGCGTAAAAAACTAGCTGACTTGTCAAGCTCAGAGGATGGTGGTTGGAGATCAAGGTACCCTGACTGAAAATCAGTTATCAGTGGAGTTTCTTTAGGATCCTGTCCTGGGACCTGTCCTGTTCAATATCTATCAGTGACCTGAAGGAGGAGACAGCATGTAACCTCACCACGTATGAGGACAACACTAAACTAAGGGATGCAGTTGATATACTTTAGGACGGGACTGCTGCTTGGAAGAATAGGCTACAAGAACAGGCTGACAGGAAGCTTATGATGTTCAACAACAGCAAACACAAAATCTTGCAACTAGTATGGATTGTCCATTTGCATCAGTACTGGCTGCTGATTGAATGACTGAATAGCGGCTCTGCTGAGAAGAACTTGAGGGTCCAGGGGGACACCAAGCAGTATATGTTCGCAGTGTTGAAGATTTGCAGCACACTGGGCTGTTTCAAAGGGAGCAGAGCCAGTAGATTAAGGAAGTGATTATTCCCTTTCACTCAGCACTCATCAGACCATACCTAGCATGCTGCATCAGGTTTTGGATCCCCAGTAAATTAAATACATCAGTACACTAGAGTGAGGTCAGGAGAGGGCCAGCAAGATGGTTGGGGCTGGAGCACTTGCCCTGTGAGCAGAGGCAGAGGGAAAGGGGCTTCTTTAGCTTGGAGAAGAGACAGCTTTAGGGGGAGATGGGCGTACTAATAACCATCTGCCACTACCTACAGGACAAAAACAGGCTTCTTTCTGAGATGTACAGCAGGAGAACAAGAGGCAATGGTCATAAATACAAGAGAGGTTCAGGTTGAATACAAGGGAAAACTTTTTCCTCATGAGGACAGGCAGGCAGTGGAGCAGGTTGCCCAGAGGGGCTGGACAGGCTCTGACCTTGAAGGTTTTCAAGACCTGACTGGACCTAGCTCTGAGCAGACTGGTGTGATCCCAGAGCTGACCCTGTTTTGACAGSAGGTTGGACTGGAAATCTTGAGTGACTTTGTGATTAGGTTGCTTTGAACCATGTATTTAGAAAATACATACCAGTATATTAATCCATGACTCTCAAACTAGAAATTTTATCTAGATCCCAGGAGTTTATGTTGTCTTTTCAAGAGTGATACAACTAAGCCAGTACAGCTTAACTTTTTTCCTAAATCTTTCTCGATAACTCATATTTGTGAACTAAATATAGCATCATACCCAACCACGCCAAGTGTTCTATTAACCGATAAAAAGATCTTTGTGACACATATGGACAAGGAAAAATTGAAAAGAGAATCTGAACAGTGATGTCCTTGACTGCTATACTTTTAAAATCTCGACGTTAATGAATACATAGGCTTTATGATTCAGATTTTAAAGATAAGTTTACTCTCTCCCTCTTCCTCAAACGTATGGGTCCCCTGTAATATTGACTGAAATACCTCCAAATTCACAAAGCAGCAAAACCTCTAAGTATTCAGGCACTTTAGCAGGATGTACAGCCAGTCCCACTAAAACCAAAGGAACTACTTATGTGTGTCAATGCTGTCATGTGCACAGCATTTGAAGAACTGGAACTTAATCATAGCTATCAATACATTCTTTATAACTGCAAAAATATAAGCACTTCAAAGGGAGTGATTAATCACTGCTGGGGGAGGAAAGCTTAGGATGTATGATCAGACATTTCCTGCATTTGATTGAACAAAGAGAAAAAAAAAAAGTGTGATTCTCTTCATATGAAACAAACATGGCAAGTCTCCACAGAAAAACATTCCTTACCCAAACAGGATAATTTAATGTTCTTGCCAATAGATTTGTTTTTAAAAGAAAGAAAAAAATCCACTTTTTTCCAATATATTTTTTCTTTCAACACCCATATTTTGTATGATGTAGACAGTCAAAATAAGTGTATAAAAAGACAAACCAAGGAAGTCAGCTATACACCTAAAAGTATGCCCTTTTGTCAGTTGAAAGATCAATGTCAGTGGTTAGAAGTTTGATAGTGCTGTAGGTTTTTGACAACAAGACACTAATATATATTTCAAGACAACATAAACAACACAGATGATTCACATTCATGACCTGCAACCCGACAGAAGTCTATGGGACTTGGAAACTATACGGTAGAAAGCTGCATTACACTCTTTTTTAACATTTGAATCAAATGAAGAAATAGGATAAATATGTCTGTTTCCACAAAATCTCTGTAGAATAACATTGCAGGAGATAAGGTTTAAATTGGGTGGAATTAAGCACGAACTTCTGTGAGGATCGAGTTTTCACTAAAGACATATTCGCTGAGATGTTGTATCTAGTCTAGTCAAGGTACACATTTAAAATTTAATTCTGAAAAGTCATTTTCCATTGTTTAAACTGAACTGTGATTGAAATTGAAAAAAAGAGTAAAATTAAGAGTTGTTTATAAATCTCACAGTCATCAGAAATCAGTTTGAAAATAGTCCATTAATTAGGGCCACTGCTGGAAGGGACCATCAAAGAAAATGTAAAGACTGACTCAGAAAACTTCAGATAAATCCAATAGTCCAACATCTGCTACGGCAACTAATTCCTGTGTCCTAGAAAGCAAAGGTGAAAGGAACACGCATTAGGTTCATGGGATGTAACATATGTTAGTCTCTGCACAGTGTGAAGTACCAGTCGGTGAAAACCTGGCAAGAGGAAAACAGCATTTTTCTTCAAGGGCATCTTCCAGTAAGTGACAGGCAGAAGCTGTAGCTGGTTGCCACTGGTGTCTAAGGACAGGAAATGTTGTGTTATCTCCTGGTAACAATACATAGAAAGTTCCCTCCCTTCATCTAAGGATAATGCAAAATTTAGCTGGTTTGTGATTGTAGGTTGGCCTTTTGGRTAGGAACATTTCATTAACTCTTAATTCAGCAGACAATTCAGGGACTCTTATATTCTAATAGGATTTTGCATTCTGGCACAGATGTCAAATTTTAAGAGAAGAGCAGAGTGCCTTGTCCGCTGGGACAGTAACATAGAATACCGCTAAGGTGAGCCTTTCCAAATTCTAAAATGTGTAAATGAAAATATTTTAAAACTATACTCTTTTAGCCTGATTCTGTAAGAAGAAGAAATTCATTCAATTAAGGCTTGTGTGTTTTCATKTATATAGGAGCTTTCTGCCTAATCACCCCCTTCCAGTTTCAACCACGCATCACGGGTCTCAAATATAGTCCTCAAAATACTGTGTTCCTACAAGTTGAGGGAAGTAGAAGATTAACTAGAAGAAAAGTCTACTGACGCAACCTTTGAGGAAAATGTTAACAAGCTTATCTTTGATTAGATAAAAATGTGGGAGAAACTCCACATGGAAACAATACTTTCTTCTGCTCACTAAGCTGTTTGTTTAAAAATGAAAAGAATGCCACAGACCTTGCCATCTCAGTAGTCTGCCTTTCATACTCATTTTGTTTGCAGTCCACAAACTTATTGCACAAGTCTTCTAAAAATATTATTTTCCTCCTTATTACCTACTCCCTTTAATCTGTTTCCAAAAATTTGTGGTCATTTGTTTTGTCAATATATTATAAAGAAAAGCTCAAATATCCTGCCTAAYAATCAGTTTTCATTGATTAACAATTATGAAGCATATTTTACAGTACACTGTGAAAATGCAGTACACAAAAAATACAGTTCTGGTGCCCAGATATATAGTCATATTTGCTAAAGAATAATAAAAGAGATATATAATCTTCTTTAGCAAACAGCAACAAAATTTCTGGTTTAGATTGTGTTTATTCAAAAGTTAAGGAATTGCTCATGTGATAATGTATATTTGAAGTGAACATCAACAAAATCAGAGATTTAGCAATTTTAAATTAACTATAACCTTGTATTTTTTGTTGCCAATTTTCTCCAGTTATTGTACTTGGACTTCCAAATGTTCCTTCCCCCCCTCCCCAGCAGAGTCATTTTTGTATTCATCAGTGCCAGAACACCAACAATTCCACCTGAAAGACAATATTTTTTTGTTCTTCTGTTTTTGTTTTTTTTTTCTCTTTTGCTTGGAGGCTGGGCTCGTTGTCTCCATCTTTGTTAGCATTCATCTCAGGGCTGCTTTGCAGTTCTGAAATGAACCCCCAGTTGTTTCCATTTATCATAGATTGGTTTGGTTGACAAGTGCAGTTTTGGTGCATGTAGCTACTTCCAGAGAAAACTAATATCTACATTTGCAATTTAGTTAAATCATAAGTGTGCTTTTAAAACYAGTCTTAAGCACTATCATTTACCATTTTTGGTTCCCTTTGCAGCTTWGCTTTGGAGCACATGAATTTTATTCCTTTCAGATTAAGCTAAATGGGAAGGCATGCTCTAGAAACACATCTCATACGCTTGAAATACTAATGATCGTTTAATTTRCGGGACCAGGACAGAGCTAGGTCCACATACCTATCTGCCACACATGAACAATATAGTACAGGCTTCAGAGTCAACTGCTTTGTTATGCTGATGTGATCCTACAGCAGCACACTAACTGCTAGGATAGATATGGCCTGATCTGGAAGATTTGCTCCATGTGTGCTCTAAACATGCTGCAAACTCAGACATAAAGCTCCAGACCAGGAACTGATTCTTTTGTCAGCTTCAAACCACATGCATAGAAGGGACTTTCAGTCAAACAGAATGGACTAAATCAATCCCAAGTTAGAAACCTGAGTCACAGTGCAGATGTCAGGGCCTCAACATAGCTTGCTTTGATCTGATCTATTGCTCTGAATTACTTGCTAATGAAGATATAGTCCATGTCCTTCTAACACCACAATTCCTTGTGTTGTTGGCAGTTAATTGACGTTTCACGGTACCTTTTCTTTGCAGGATTGTATTTAATACAAGATACTACAGTTCTACACTGAGACTACACTCTTGTTTTTGACAGCTTCCAACATCAAGTAATGATAAATGGAAATAAGCACTGATATTTGCCAGTAAGACTAAATGGGGATAAKCAATGATATGTTTTGGTGTTGCAGGGCAGTCATCGTGGAAGTTAAGTTTGTATAATATCCTGGCATGAGTTAGTAGTTTTCCTTATTTCCCTATTATTTTGGTTCCTTCCGAGAAAATGATCACCTATTTTCTGTCTTACTCTTCCAGTATGTACCCGACAAGCTCGTGTTCTCTCTCTCTTTCATCTTGTGCATCAGCAGTGAGACTGGTCAGATAAACCTGTCTATATTTTCTATCACAAAAATTGAATTCAGATTTTTAAAAGATAGGTGAAAGTTAGGATTCAYGTCTCCTGAACCTCTCATGTGGTTAGGTAAGTAGGTTAATATCTGAGCTAATAGTAAAAGGAAAAAACATTGCCAAAAGTTTTTAGCGTGATYGGAGGTGGGGAGGGAAGTCACGTGCTTTTTAGTGAATTTACTGTTTATTGCTGTAATGTAGTCCAATTTGCACTACTGCTCCGGTTTCATGCTCAGCAAGTCACAACAGTGACTGCATAGATCYGAACACATCAGTACAAATGGACATGACCATATGCACAAATACACTAGTAATGTGGAAAAGCAGCCCTTTCCCATTACTCAAAGACTGGTGCCTCTCTCTGCACTCATTTGCTCTCCTACATCCTCTACCTCCCTACTATTTTGCCGAAATATGGCACCAGGTTTTTTTTTTTGCAACAGGGCCAAACGGACCCTAGCCTGATGTGACACATACTGAGSTCCCTCACAGCAGGGATGGCCCCAAACCACCAGGCTGCCTCAGACCTGAGGTGTAGAGCAGGGAYTGCACTCGCAGTGGGGAGCAGAGTAAGCAGGAGGGTACGTAGAATGACTTTAGCCATCTTCTTAGAGGAAGTCAGAGTGTGAGTGTGTGTATTTGTGGTGCAAGACTCGTATTAAGGTGCCTTGATCCACATCATAATCATCCACATCCATGTCAAAGTTGCATCCACACACTCAACAATGAAACATTGCATACAGCCTGACACACTCCATAGCTACCCTGAGACCCCATGGTGTGGACTTGAACAAGGAAGAACTACCCTCATAGTGAATTCTAATAAATGACCTAACAAACTCATACAGATGTAGTACTTTCAAATATCTGTCTAAAGAAGATACTACTAGAAATCTCCATCTTCAGCATTACTGGAAATTTCAATGTATAACTAGAGGTACTGTAACTTACATGTTCAGCTTTAAACATAACTTGCAATAAAGTGAAAACTATGCCCGATTTTATGATCAGAGCCTTGTTTGTAGGAAACRATAAAAGAAATAATCACAGTTTCATATAGGTAACACATACAGTTGTTCAGACTGTATAGTGCAGAAGGTATTCTCCACTTCTTATAACCTGTTATAAACATTTCAGTTGTTTCCAAATATTTTTCACTGAATAACTAGTGATGTTCATGTAAAATTTTCTACATGAGAAAGCTTCCTAAGTAGTTTTCAGGAACGTTAGGTAAAACTACCCACTTCCATGACCCCTGCAATATACGAAGAGCCAATTAAAGGATGCATTTCAGAAGAGATTTGCATGTTCTCCAGAGTATTGCAAAGGCTTACAACGTGGTGGAAATGCCCATGACAGATAAAAGATTTCAGCTCATTTGATCAAATAGACTTCTGGAGAGRAGGAGGGGAAAAAACATAGAATAGAGTTAATAAAAAAAGGTAAGTGTTCTTTCTTACACCTCTTTAACCATAGTGCTTTGGAAATTCTGGATGTTTACCCAAAGTGGTCTTGTATTTCATTTTCCAGTGTTTGTTTCGTTTGAACACTCAGGGGTCAGGTGCAGAGAACATCTCATTTTGCACATGTTATTGCATAAGAGCTTTGGCCTTGGAGCACCTGTTAGAGCTGGTTTAAGTTCTTTCTCCTGGACACAATCTCTCTCAGCTGCTAGTAATTAGAAAAAAAACAAAGCAGAACTACCACATGGATGCAGGCCCTTAAGGAGAGAAATGCCAAAGAAAGCAGCACAAATTTTACAAGGATGCATGTCATATTTTTTTCCCTTGGCAGTACAACCTTAGAACAGCACTGTGAATACAGATGCCAGCTACTCAAAGTGTCAAGCAAACAACAGAATTTGTTATAGGTCTTTAATCTTTGATTGGAAAGGAGAACATCTAGAAGCAAGCCACAATTCCATATAATAAATGGATTTATAAAGATTAGTGGAGGGAAACACTATAGCAAAAAGATGCATTTAAAATATTTGATCAAGAGGAAAGGGAAGGAACTCTTTGCGATTTCAGACTTGCGCTAGCATTTGCTTTATTTACTGTTGTTCTTGTAGGATGTGTCATCAAGCTGATCTTTATTTCTGGCCTTAAAATATTTCAGAAACCATGTTTACCTTATGAAATTAATGCATCTGTAGTTGATTGTGTATTTCAACACATATTAAAGCAGTTCTGTACTACAGAGATTTATCATTTGTGTGGCACCAAATTTCCTGACAAAAGCACATTGTCTTTGGCAGCATTTCCACAAATTTAAGTTTGGCTTTTATCCGTAAGATTCATTTCAATTACAACTGATTTAAGTGGCAAAAAATCTAGTGATCTTAATGGAGAAAGAGTAGATTGATTAGGTATTCTGTGCTCTACAAAGCATATCTAATGAGACCAATAATACAGCACACTATATATAACATCCAAGTCAAAGAGATAGCATCTTTTTAAGTAAGTTGCTTATGTTACCTATAAATCTCCCACAGAAAATTTCATATCAGGACATACTAATTACTTTTAAGTAACATAATAGAGAAGGTGATGTTTAACATTTGATAAGTCAGCTGCAAAGTTTAAAATAAGAAAAAGATTAATAATGTCATTCTGAGAATCTATTTATTGCATTCTAATTGCATCACGATCTACAGATACGAGCTTAAAATTTCAAAAGTGAGGAGCGTGATCATCTCTATTTTTAATTTTCAACTAGAATCRTATCAAAATACTTCTATTTTATAAAATTTTAAGCATCATCCTTCAGCACCATCTCCTCTTAAAGAGTTTTCTAGAGTTATCTTTTGCCTTTCCACTCCAGGAGAATTAGGTGGATAACGGTTAAAGAGAAAAAGGATGGCTTTTGGCATGCTATTTAGGTAGCCTTTTTAGCAAGCATTGTGCTTCACTTTTTTTCCTATTGTCACTGGCATAAAAACATCGTAAAATCACAAGTGTCTACTGATGAATTTCTCCACCAGATAGAAGACAGGTGTAAACTTTGCTAAACTTAATTTCTCTGTAAAATAAGGGATTCCTATGCACTAGTAATGCTCTACAGCACATTCCCTTAAGGAGCTGCAGTAGCAGTGCAGGGCAGTCCTCAAGTGGTACTGAATATCACCTTCAGGGGACAACTGACCCCACTAGTCATAGGTCAGTCCCACTCMCCCCCCCATCTTTATGTGTTTGCAAGATGTATTCCCTTACATTCACAGTCTCACTCAATGCTTTATGCTATCAGCTCAAAAGGATATTGCAYTGGAAAACAAATAGAAGAAATGAGCAGTATTACCATCTGATGATGGCAAAGCCAGTATTTTAACTAGGTAAGTCAGAAACCCACTACAGATAAAGCTTACAACTTAAGGATGAGATAAAAAGTCCTAGTTAAGGAATAGGAAAGAAAAAAATCATGCAGAATACGTACAGTATWGTAGTATATATTAAATCCAATCCAAGCTGATGAGTAACGATGAGATGTCAGTGGAATCACTGCCTTTAGAGCGTGCATAACACTTGGTAAAATGTGATTTATCCCGGAAGGCCCATCACTTGACACTGTCAGAAAGCTGATGTTGGCACTGGTACTGTGCCTTTCTGGTACCAACTACTCTTTTAGTTCCTGATTCTTTAATCATTCTGAGCATGGGAGAATCCACATCTGAGCTATGGTAGCATAAGAATGAGGGAGCAAGTGGAAGAAAAGGGAGGGTAGCATTGAAGTAATGCTGTTAAAGCAGTCTATTATTTCCTATGGTACAGGCTAGCTATCAAAAGCSCAGGAGGGGGGAATGTTTTTATCTTTAGAGATTTGTAAAGATGTAAAATAAAATAATAATAATAAAAAAAACCCAACACTTTGTTTTGACTAYGACCACAAAAGAGGAAAAAAAAAACAGAAGAAATACTACAGGCAACTTGACTTAACAAGGTGAAAGTAAGTGATGGCATGGAGAWGGACTAGGAGTCTGATAACCTTATCACTTGAGCAGTGAGCCCTACCCTACTCAGTCAGATCTAATACTTTTCTAAAACAAGCTCTGGAAAAAGATGAAAGAGCTGATATATCTCTAAAGATTTAGCAGGTCCAGAGACAGAAAGCAGCCTTCTACATGGGAATAATATAAACAAAGGAGATTACGTGTTTACAATGGTTCTTTGAGGGAAGGCAAGAATCTCCCAGCTGGCACTACATTAAAATGATTTTAATCATTTTAATGGAGGAGGCTGATCCTTTGTGAAAGGAAAATTCCATAATGATACATTTCAGAGGCAAATTATTCTCCCTTTCTCTTTCTTAAGAGAAAGCCTCCGATTAATTTTTTTTTAATTACCTGAAAAGTGAAAAATTAGTCCAGCATAGAATGGAGACTATGAATAATTCCAGGTTGAAAGAAGGGATGGAGGAGGGAAAACAGAAAGAAATGATTCTGCTTCAGTACTGTCTGAGGCTTTGGTGTGCGTCTATGTTTCACCCACAGTTCACATTTCCAATTTTAGGAGCAAATTACCTTGTCTCTGCCAGTTCCTATGCTTTTGCTAGCTGACAAAAGTTAAAGACTCAGCTAGATTATTCTCAAATGCTTCACAGAGGAAGAATGTTAGAAAATAGCCACATGAAATGGTGATGCTTCAACGAGGAGACACACAACCATGGTGATGTAGGCAGAGAGAGCAGAGAGAGAGTAGAAGAGGACAGGAAAGAGATTCCTGTGGAGAATCTGACCTTGCAGATCCTATAGATTAAGAGGAACAGAAGAATCAAGCAGTAGGAGTAGGTCTGATTGCTAAATTACAGCTTTCTTCAGAAATGCAGCAATACCGTGTATTTCAAAGSTGAAATAAAAATAGAAATGCAGGATCAGCAAAATGACCTGACTGGCTGCACAGGTCCATCCTTCCAGTTTTAGAAATTGTTTTTCCTCTCTGCCCCCTCTTGACTAACAGAGGACTCCAGTGGCCCCAAACTGGGGCAATTAACCCCTTCCGGTCTAGGTTAGTCACTGACACTTAGCAAAACAAAAGTACTTAGACCAACAAGGCTGTGGACCACCCAGTCTCAGATCGTAAATGAGGCTCAGTCATGCATATGTTTGTTTTTCAGTTTCATTTGGTGGAATCCTAAGTTCGGAAGCTTCTGCCTTCACAAAAGATGGAAGCTGAGAGTCAAAGTGTCAAAGTCTGGAAACCTCCAGCGGTTCATTGAACCAAAGCCACTCAAAAAAAAAAAAAAAAAAGGAGTTTTAAAAGAAGTTAATCACACTTGTAATAAAACTTTGTTGTTACTACAGATTAACTTGGCATTTAGAGGCACGAAATAATAAATAAAAACATCTGAGGTACAGATGATTCCCTTCATCCAYATATGGCAAGGACTGAACACTGGCAGTTGCATAGTCCTGAATTTGGCCTCTCTTTGCTTTGGCTGCATAGATTTCTGGAGATCACAGAGGAATCAAAAACCTGCCAAAGTGTAGTTCAGAACCTTGTGTTTCTGCAACTTGTACAGTAGATAGTATTGTTGCAGCATGATACTTCTCTAAAAAATGTATAAAAATCTACCCAAAATCATGTACAGCTATGTATTTCAATTCAGGGTGCAATAGTGCCTATACTGACAAAGGTAATGGAGATATCACCAGTATGAGAATAACAAGCTCGCAACAACCAGGCTACCAGTAGTAGTATCCTGAGCCAGCTGCTCCTTGGTTCTGCCTTGAAACTTAGGTTTCTGAGTAAGCCTTATATTTGGAAGTTACTTATTTATTTATTTTTAATTGTAAGTACTTTAATGCTTATCTAACATTTTTTAAATGTGATTGTTTTAACTCTTTTTTTCATAGTTCATCGTATTTGTACCACAGCTGCACTCTTGGAAATAAAACACACAAAATCCAAACAGTTTCCTCCTTTGTCTCTCTCTCTCTCTCTCTCTCTCTCTCTCTCTCTCTCTCTCTCTCTCTCTCTCTTTCTCTCTCTCTTTTTTTTTTTTTTAAACTTCCAGTGGGGAGTACTACCATTGCACAGACAGCACTGGTTTTCCTTCGTATTTCTTCCTCCATCTTTCTCCCTGTTTCCTTTTATTCTGTATTTGATATTTATTGATGTTTGCGAAGTGAGGAAGTGACTTCTATATCACATGTCTAGCTTTTTCTTTTTATACAATAACACTCTGAGTCAGGATCCAGGCCTGTTTAATGATTTACCTGATGTCTGGCATGTTGAGGATGCTGTCAAAACTAAATAGCATTTCTCACTATCCTAGTTCGATAGAAATTAGCAAGATTTCGCATCAGATGAAAGAGGACGGAAAACACACACCCACACATACAGGTAGTAAATATGCACTTTTCTGTCCATCTCTAAAGTTTAGGGTCCATATGGCATGGCAGGTCTGTTAACATATGGCTCTTGGGTGGTAGGCCTGGCCATGTCTTGTCTGTAAATCAGGACAAGCCTTGTGACCTGTACAGCCTAGTTCTTCTAGAGGCAAACCCCAGTGTGTTGGTAGGACGTGGTTGGGGCTGTCGGGCACTTGCCAAGTGCACCCTTCCTGCTCTCAGTTGACTTGCTAGCATCTTGCAGCTCCATCAGTAGAATAGAAGATGTACATTCTTGAAGCCATCAAAGCAGCTTTTTTTTCCAGGAAAACTTTCTCCTAACACATGCATAAATGTGCTGTCAGGTCATTACTGATTTTCCCTGAAAACAGAAAACCGACACAGAAGCCAGAGCAGTCCTGCAGTGCAGCCGCTCTAAGTGAGAGCTGGTGCTACTTCTCTATGGCTCAGCTTGCATCTCCTTGTTTCAAAGAGTTTATGCACTGGTGGTATGATACTGTTTCAGAATTTGCTAAAACTTGTTTAAGTAACTTTTCCAACAAAAAAAAAAGAGAGAGAGAGAGAGAACTCACGACAGCATGTGCGCAAGCAAGTAAAAGTCAAACTTTTTGTAAATGTATAACAGATGCACCAGTGCATGACGGGATAAATGCAGAACAGACTCAGACCTGTCATCAMACTCCTCACAGTCACATTCTTCCCGCTGCTCATGTGGCCTACACCTGTGATACGCTGGCAGCGCAGCATGCGAGACTCCTAGGTTCAAAGCAAATGCTCATACCTTTGTTCATGCCTGCTAGTCTCTATTTTTAACCTTTTTCCTCCCCGTCACCAGGGTGTTTGCTTTCACTAGCAGCAGCTTGACTATATACGAAAAAAATCTTTTTTTTWWWWWWAAACAAAAAAAGATGTAATATGGAGGATACCCATCAAACCAAAGCATAGAGTATTAGAGCAAAATTTTATAAAACYTATAATTCGAGTATGTAAAATAGGTGACCACCTTTGGACATTTACTGTTTGGATGACTATAGCTTTTTCTTTAATATGTTGTGAAAATTCAGAACTTTGCTCTTATTTCCATTTCTTTTCCCTCCAGCAATGCCAAAGTGTTCTTCAACAGGAGTTGGTAATATCCAGTAGTAAAGATCAACATTACACTTCCAAGCACTGTTTAGCCTGGGAGAATAGTGTGAGCTGACCACAGAATAAGTGAGAATTGGGTCTTCATTCTTCAAAGGCTATAAAATGTCCCTGGTACATAACAATCCATCATTACCAGAATGTGATAAAATACATTATTTGCACTGATAGCCTTTGTTCACACAGGAAGGGCTTTCTTTAAAAGCTAAGGTTTATTAACTTCAGTTAAAGGTCTAGAAAACCTAGGGAAAGAGGGTTTTTTAAAATAAATTATATCAAAGAGAAGACAGAAAATGGTAAGATTGAAACACGCCTTCGTGGCTGTGCCTGAGCCAAATAGATTTCTCTGACTTAATTTAACATCCTTTCCATTTCTGGCTACTTAGAGATCAAGCTGTAGCTGGAAGTTGAAAATGAAAGTTAATAAAATTTTTAAAASCCACACCATGCACACACTATACTCTCTCTGAAGCATTCCATGTTATTTCGTGTTATTTTGTTTTTGTTTGTTGGTGGTGGTGGTTTGTTTTGTTTTTTACATACATGAGAATAACATTACTGGGAATGAAATCCATACAAAGCTACATCTGTCCTATGCATTTAGGCACATTTTAAAGAACACATTTCCATTCTTAAACCTTTATAGCAACTGTAAGTTTCTCTCTCTCTCTGAGACAAACTACTGCATATCAGGACAAAAGCTGCCCAGACAATGGGATAGAACCAGTAAACCGTGTACAAAACACTTGTTTTTAGAGATGCCACAGAATTTTAGCAGTATATTGGAATGAAAAAAATATTGACAAGTTTATTTACTCTTGATTTTCGGAAAGTGATTTTAAATTCATTTTCCTTTTTTAAAAGAATCTCAATTTGTATAATCTTGTGATAGTACCTAATTTGATTTTGTCTATCCTGTACACATTCTGGAACCATCTTAAAAGACTTTCCTTCACCCGAGGCCTCTTACATTAGCTGGTATATATCTGACTAGTCAGGGGCAGAATTCATGGCTACTCTACAGCAGTCTTCAAAAAGCAAGATATGAACTTGATAAAAAAAAAATGGCGATCTTTGTTGCAAAGCATGCATAGTTTTAGCCAGTATGAAACAAAAAGGTAGTTTTTAATAGCAATTTTATAAATCTCTTGCGTCTTTGCGGATTTTGCAGTTAGACTTAGCTCCCCTCAAAACCTTTTTATTCATCTTAATTCTTTCCAGTGATATAATTTTAATGGCTTACTTATTTTACTTTACTTGCATCTTAATATTCAGTTGCATGTGGAGAACGCAAACACTRAAGCAGCTAACGAGGAAAATGGCCAGGAACTGATTCATCTAAGTGGAAGCTGCATCGTTGGTACCTTCCCACAAGAAATTCTCTTTGCTTTTTCTTCCCCAAGCTAAGATGAAAGTTACCGTTCTTCTCTTAATTCAGCATTTAACATAGTTAGCAATGCCACAAGGCAAGACAACAGCTCCAGAAGGCACTTATAATACTAAGTGAGAAAAGTGAAAACTGAAATGTGACCTGCCTCACCTTCATTACTGCAACCAGATCAACTAGTTAATCCAGCTCAGGAAACACCAGTGCAGCCCAGCAACGGAGATCCTACAAGCAAGTAACTTGAATAGTCTGCGCTGAAATCCAGCCTGCCCTTAGTTGCCATTTATATTGTATATGCTTAAGAAACAGACATACAGAGATGCACACTGCCTTCAAAATGTCCCAGAGCCATCACTTGCGGCAGAGGGGGATGAGCGAGAGGTAAATCCCACCGAATGATRAGCCAGAGAAACTGCTGTTTCTCTTCGCACTGTCAGTTACGAGAAACAACCCTCATCAGCCGTCGCTTCCCCAAGCGTCACGAAGGGAGAAAAAAGGGTTTTGAAGCATCTTYGCTGGAATCCAGCATTCTCACCAGACCCAAGGCACAGTCCCAGGAGTTCCTGATGCTGCTTATACTCTCACCTCGTCTCCTGYTCCTCCTCCAGGTGACAACATCAAGGCAGAAAGTATCAAGGGTTTTCTAAGTTCCACTCTATGTTTTGAAACACAACACGTGAATTATCTTTATGACRAGGTTTTCACAATGCAATGTGCATGAAAGAATCACTGTTTTCCAAAGTCAGTGGGAAAAAATAAATATAAATAAAGCTACACTGATATCTTAATGATTTAGTTAAGTTGGCAAAGGTTTTGGAAGTGCAAAACTAGTCTAGTTTAGACTGCTTTCATAAAGGATGAGGCGACGTCACCCAGCTATGATGACATGAAGTATGAACCTCTGTTTCTGTCTTGTGGTAAGCACAATTAGCTATGCATTCAGTTTAGGAATAATCAAGAATTTTTAAATGAAAATTCTCAAAAAWTTGTTAGAATAAAATCTTAAAAAGGAGCAACTGTGTGAAATCACAGAACTCCACACATTTAAGAGTAAAGTAAGTTCTTCAACAGCCAATAATTCCTATTTCTTGTCTTTTTTCCATTAATATTTCCACTTTTCAATTAAAAAAATCAAGTTATAGCTGATGTCAGAAAAAAAGGAAAAAAAATCTGAAAGCTAAAAAAAAAAATCAAAATTATCTCAGCTGACTCCATCCAAAAATAGCTGATTATCAATTTACAATTCTAAAAATTTTTGTCAGAAAGGAAAACTGATTATCTTTAGGAAGACTAGAAATGATTTTAAGTGTTCTTTTCAGATGTAAGCAGTTGAAAATGATATTTATTTGTTTCCAGGAAATCTTCAGTTTAGATATTTTTAGGTTTCCAGATAATTTGAGATTTTTTGCAGAATGTGGACCAGGCCAACAATCTACTTAAGCAAGTGATTAAAATTTTATTGATGGTAATGAACACTGAGTCAGGCTGAAATCTTTACAGGGAAAACTGAGCAGTCTCTTAGTAAAATTGCATCAACTGCATGTATTCTTTCCTAAAAAAAAGAAAGTGGAACTTAACAATGAAAAATATGAGAAAGGAGGATGCTATTTATTTAATCTTGAAAAGCAACAAATCGTTTTAAAGTACAGTACAATTCTTTTTTCCTCTCTCTCTCTCTCTCACTAACATAAACTGTTTAATCTGACTGAGTGGACATGTACTAGTAGAAAGATTACTTTCTGTGGCTTACACTGCCTTCTCAATCACTTCTCCATGAGTGTAAAGGGAGAATTAAAAAAAAGAAAAAACTCACAAAGTTGTTCTCTGGACCAGTAATAAAGAGGCTATATCTATACATTTCAAATAGTTGTCACTATTTTTCTTTCCAGATCCTTCATTCCTTTCTCAGCCAATGGAGGAAGAAAAAAATGCTTACTAAATGTGGTGTGATGTAGAAATTTACCTACATTAATAACTTCTGATAAAACATACAATGCACAAAGTCATTTAAGGAGTCATTTTAGMCTGGAGGTATATGGATCGTTTCCTTCTGTCTTAAATAAAACCTGCATATGAATGGCTTCAGTAGTAAAAGGTACTGAGGCCTTTGGTCAGACTTCCCAGAACAAGCAATAACTCTTATCACTATTCACATACCACATTATCTTCAAATAGCAACTGCTCAAGAAAGATTATCTCATTTTCTCTCTCCTAGAAGGTGGTATTCTTGCCATGATGGTTTCAGCACTTTTTAAGACTCATGTCTTGGGCAACAAGTTTGCTTCAAAGAATCAACCAAACAATAATAAAATAAGAACAAAACCAAAGTAATCACAATGACTRAAAATTATGACTTTCAGAAAAATATCTGTGCGTAAGAAAAGTAAATATAATGGCAAATGTTCTAACAAATACTCTCCCTCACAAAGAGAAAAGCTATAAAGGAAGAGTGTTGGTAGACTAAGTGTATACATACATATACATATTGTATATATATGCAACTTGCATATGCATGCATATCTATTTATCTATGTTTTCCATACTAACTACCCAAAGAAAACTAATGTCAGCTGAGAGGCAGCTGCCATTTGCAGTGCAATCTTTGAAAACAAATTTAAGTTACTGCAATGGAAGAAAAGATGAGAATCCAAGACAGTGCCTCCAAAAATTTTTAGAGTCTTACTAAGCTGAAGAAGCATATTGTATCATTATCAAGTCATAAGGCAGAGAAATAGAGTTTAAGACTTGCAGGAAATAGAAACTTGAATCAAGTAAGACCGGAAGGAATGCAAGGTTCARTTCAAATTTAACTTGGAGAGACAGGGAACACAAGGTAAATGTCTGTTTACTTAGTTTATCTAATTTAAATGCTAGACTTGATTTGTGGACCTAGCCAAACATTTTCTTGGGTGCTAGATCTAGTTAGGAAGAGAGAAATACAACTTCTGCTACCCTTGTTTTTTCCCAGTTCTTATGGCTGGTAAGGCCGATTCTGGGGCTTTCTGGGTGTCTTCGCCATGCTAAGCGAAACAGGAAGAGTTTTCTGCAGTACAAAAGTTGCAAAGAGGGTAGTTGAGGCATCTCCTTCTCTCATTTAGAGGTTTTTCTCTTTTTCTCCCCCCCCAGTTAATTTGGGAATGAGCTAATCTCTTGCTGTAGCATTTCAGCTTCAGGTCTACAGCTTAAAATTGCTTTCTTTTAATTATATACACCATTTTATTTTCACCAGTTTTAAACTGGTCAATTTTTTAACTTGATTTTATTTTTCTTTAAAATTTATTCACATTGTCTGCTAGCATTAAACTGCATGACAGATAAGGTATTTTAAACAAGTATTACTAATAAGTTACAGGAAAATGAGTTTATAAGAAACAGATGAAATCTAAGACATTCACTTAAGGTAGAAAAGGCTTTTTTTTAAAAAAAAAAAAAAAAAAAAAAAAAAAAAAAGCCCTACCCGATCCTCCATTGTCTATTGTCTAATTATTCTTTTAGTGTCACAGTGTCAGTCTCGTTATGGAGTTGTGTTAGTTCCCTTGTTTCAGTTTTAGTTTGTACTATTGAAAGTTACCTTTTCTCATTGTAAATAGTGAATTAAATCAAAAAAGTTCATAATAGCCTGCAAGCTTCAGAAAGAGAAAAATATTCCTATTGTTCTGGCATGCTAAGTAGAGTTTCTCAGAGCTATGCATTCTTCTATGAGATAAAATGGTAAAACAGAGGAGAATTTGGCTTTAAAATTAAGGATCTTTATTTCCTCCTACTGTCAGATACAAGATTCTTTGGAAAGTCAGGTAAAAGATGAGTTTTCTTTTGAAATGTTAAAATGCCTTGGAATAAAGTCAGTTGGATCAGTGTGCAACTATTGCCATTTTTAGTATTATACATGAATTTATATGGYTTTATAATTGGGTAAAGGAGAGTTATTTTCAGACTTTTGAGTATTTGGTATTTTCACCTCCACATTACAGTAATATTTCATCAATATGAAGTATACGCAGACATGTGAGCTAAAGACCAAGTTTATCCTCCAGTCCCTACTGTCCACATCATTTACACACTGAAGAGCTTTGGTTTACTTCTAGAATGAGTTACTTATCTAGCAGRGAAACTCAGGGATATACTGACTTTCTCTATTGATTACGTGAGCAAACTGTTGGATAATCAAACTCAGCTCCCTGCCAGCTACAGATAATGTATTCAGTGAACTCAAACTTCCCCTGAGGCATGACTAAGGAAGACAGTACAGATGCACCATCAGAAAAATATATCAGTGTAGGAACAAAACCCAAAGGTGACTCTGTCACCCTAGAMACATATCTTTTAATCAATATGAATTATGAACAAGCTTTATAATTTGGGTATATGATAAGTGATAACAACGCTCAGCTCCCAAGTATATTTCAGTTGGCGTTCACATACCCTGATTGCTCATCTATTCTTATATTTAATAGCCTAGAACTGTGTATGAGCTAGGAAAGAAAGATAAACATAAGACTCTGGAGGGAATGTTATGTTATATAATTGCTTTTTAAAAAAAAAAATCTCAAGGAGAGTAAATATTTCCAACACAACAGAAATTCAGATATGTTTGGATGGTAAAACAAGAGGTCTCCATCCAATTGCAGAGAGTAAAATGATGAAAGAAGCAACATTACTTTAAATCTTCAGGTCACATAACAAAACAAACYGAAAATATTGAGCCCGATAAATCAAATTCAAAATATATGAAAGCAGATAACAAAGAAACACGTTCCACATGCCTTCACTACTTTTATGCCTCTTGTCATATGAGAATCAGAAGCGTCTGGTTAGAGTTTCTCTTTTCTCCTATAYGCAGTAGAATATCATTTGTCATTAGAGATGCTAAACATTTTTCATATTTTCAAACTTTTGACTAAAATTTTCACTAATTTTTTCACGTATACCTCTGTTGCCAGCCTCCAGCCAGCTCCATTATACGTAAAGGAAGAACATCTGTGAGAGCAAAACACACACTGCTGTCACATGAAGGAAGCAGACAGACATAAGGGTGCCTGAAGACTTGGCACTCACCAGCATTTTACACATTTATACATTTTACTTCTTCATCAAAGAAGGATGGTTGAGCTATGTTGCCTCTTTCTCTATAAAATATCTGTTAATCTAAAAGCACACCTTTAGCCAGGCAGTCTTTCTTTCCCTTTCTCTCACTTCCTCTGCTTGAATCCCTTTATTTCTCCTTTTCTCCTTCCCAGCTTCCTCTTCTCTTCACCCCTCCATTCTTTCCCATCCATCAGGCCAAAATAAGTTGGCAGACTGCAGCCACAACATAACATTTTCAGCCTGATAGAAAACACTTGACTCTCCCCTTGCAAAAGCTTCCATGCTTTACTTTTATCATCTGTGAAAAACACCATTAGAAGAGCCACTTGATACCATGCTATGAAACAGAATAAAAATTGGCATTTGACTTTCCAAACAGGAGGGTAAGCCAATTTACAGTATTAAGCACAGGTGGCATATTAATTGTAAAAGCGGATAATCTAACTGGACAAAAAAAGTGTGACATAAAGTGCAAATAGATTTCAYGTCTTCACTATTAAACTTCCAGTCCCAGTTTGACTAACGAAAAAAATGTGAGTCCTACWTTATGTAGTTATTATTAAACTTTATTATATTATTAAATATTTATAGATATGACTAAAACTCATTAACATAACACTGATGTGATAATAAAACTCTTAAAATTCCCCCCTTTCCCTGATTGCTCTCCAAACACTATTCTCACCAATCACCTTTTTATTTATCCTGCAGTAGTCTCAATAACTTAAAATGAAAAAATCTCAAACACCTGTTGTTTTTATAATATATTTAAAATTGATTTTCATTTGCCTTCTGAAAAACATCCTGAGRACATGTAGGTGCTGAAACCCAGGTATTTGGCACAGAGCTGAATCAGATGCAGGTGGAAATTAGCTGTGCATATTTTCTAACAGGAGTATTTACTTTCTTATAATTGCAAACAGCTTAGTCCTAATAAAGAAACATTCACTGCTCTGAGTAGATATTTCTCTGCACTTAAAACTGAAACTGCTAATTTCAGGTCTTTGCTAAGGTAAGGGCATCCAACAGTTTCTGGAAAGTGCTGTAGACAACAAGTTTATTTACCAGAATTTCTTTAGTGGAGATTTTCTTTTAGGCTTTGTGGTAATGTATCTTGAATGGCCCTAGGAGCCACTCCAAGAGCTTCATATGGCCAGAAGCCCCATCTCTTTGGGGGCAGTTCACAGCGAGCAGGCAGTGGTGGTCCAGGGGACCTCAGCAACCCACGGGTCCAGCAGCCTGCTCCCACCATGGCAGGCTCACCGGTGCCAGCATGCTTCCTCCCGTAATCCCACATCTGAGCTCCCCAGCAGCCTTGGGTACCGTCAGAGCCCCACAGCTGATCATGAGCTGGTGAGTCACCAGAAGCTACAAGGTCCTCCACAGGCCATTCTTGAGCAGAGATATAAAGCTATCTTTCCTTTGCAGATAAGGCATATTGAACAAATTGTACAAGTATTGAGATATGTCCTTGTATCACAAGGACTTTGAAGTGGCAGCAAAAATGTTGAGCTTCTACTAGAAAGTCAGGAGATGAAGTCAACAAAAGATTACAAAAAGATCCAATATTAAGAGTAATAGTCTGCATTGGTATCATGCCTATCCAAAAAGAGCCATGTCAGTYAGTGTGGAGAGAATTACTATAAAAATTGCTTTTGTTTATATGCGGGAGTCAAACGTGTCAGACTAAACGGAAAACTGTAACGTTGACGTAAACAGATTTTTCCTGCTGATAACACAAGCATTCAGAAACATCACTAGTTATTTGAGATGTGAAGGACGAGAAGGAGGATCAGTAAAAGTAAAGGGAAAAAGTACAGCTGGAAGACTAGACAGTGATTCTCAAGCTTTACTGTACTATAACATGGTGCTATTACAACAGATAATGTCTGTTTTTCCTTCCTATCTAGCAACAGAAAAAGAGGTTAGTTGAAAAAGTCCCTGATTTCTAAGAAGAAAATGTGCAACTCGATTTTTAAAAATCTAGAATTTGAAAGAAAAAGCCAAATACATACAAACAACAACACCAAAAAAAAAATCCAACACAATGCTTGAAATGAGTTTTGCCCAGCATTTAACAGTCATAAGAATAGAAGAGTAGATAGAAAAGCAGAAATAAATAAGCACATCCAGAGTAAAACTGTTTGATCTTGAAGTAAGTAGTCCTGAATTATAAATACACTTCCAAGTACTCCAGGTAGCTGTGAGACCAACTTATACTTGGCTCTTTGCCTTACAGTGGAGAACATCTGGCAGAGATGCTCTGAAAAAAAAATCGTCTAATTGGCCTTTCCTCCTTCTCTCTCAGAAAAATGAGAAWGGTGTATCACATAGTTGCTAGACAAGCAAGGACGAGAATAAGTGCGGTATTAGCAAGGAAGAGGGAGGCTCTGCTTCAGCTCTGTGTGTGTGTGTACATGTAAGGGGTTCAATGTCTGTAGGCCACCGTTTCCCATTACTGGTGGGGCACCTATGGCAGCTGTGCGGTGGCCACGGTGTGCTACATAGGTAGGATGGCCCGTGAGCATGCTGGACTTTCCTCTACTTGCCTTTATGTCTGGTGAACCAAAACACGGATCACAAAACTGGATCGTTTATCATCCTACAACCATTGTTAACCTATCACTGATACTAMATATCAAATGCAACTTGTGTTAAAGTACGTCCAATGACTGATTCTTTACAAYGGTAAAGCTATGTGGCCTAGCAATCGCCATTTGCAGTCAGAAGTTCTCTTAATTTTTTTTCCACCATTTTTCAGAAAAATCAGAAGCTGTTTTAACATTAACATCTTTTTTGTCTACAAAGTTGGAAACTATACTGTCAAATGAAACTTAAATTGCAAAAGCTTATTGCTAAATTAACAAGGCTGAAGTTAGCTTGTGGGTTTCAGAAACAATGAACAATGATTTTTCTTAAGTGCCTGGAAGTACTCAGGAATAAGCTAAAAATTATCACAAATCAGTTCAGGGTTGATTTTTGAATTGACTCAGAATGTTTTGCCACTAGAATAAAAACCTCTTTAAATGTAACTAATTTATCCTTAAATTACCTGATCTATATACCCGTAAATTTAACACCATTTAATCCCTAATACCTGAACAGTGAAAAATATTTTGATTTAGTAGCAATACAGCTGAATTYTGCAACACTATATGCCATCAAGAAAAGAGGAATTAAAAGTATAATCTATTATAGCTGCACTTGGTTCATTTAAATTCTATAGGYATTAAAGAAGTGATTCAGTTTGAACAAAAGCAGAACCACTGTTTAACCCACTCTAATTCGAGCACTTTAGCTTAATATGCCRTTTAAAAACTATATTCATCTTCCTSACTTCTGAGGCAAATTACTTGGTATAGGTCACTGKTTTTTCTTTCTGTTTTGGGGACAYKCTTTAGGGAAAGGCTACGATGACATACATTTGCACATGAGGTAAAAAGCAGCAGCTAGCTAAACCAGACTTCATAATTCCAGTTCTGAAATGATCTCCAGCAGAATGTAAGAATGTCAGCTTACATTTTAGGAAACTATATTGTAGGTCTCTGCAAAGAGGAAGAGCTATTTGGTTAAACTAGTAAACAGGTAAAGCTGATGTTTTCTATGTAACGAAAACAGTCAGAGCATTATCCGCAATGTCACTTTGACTCRTTATTTGCCTACACCATCGGTTTTGTTGTAGTGCAAATTAGTATTTTACAGCCACCAACAAACAGAAAGCGGTGGATGCAATACCCCAGTGAGTTCTAAGGCTGCTCTACTCACATACTGGKAGTGGTTAGCACAGACCACTACATCAAGACAAAATAATGAAAACTGATATTTATCATTAGAATAAGACTACAAGAATAAAAATAAAAAGCTCCTCTGTGGTACCATTAGAACAGTCACCAAAACATGAATCAACATGGAGTGCAGTTCTCCAACAAATCAGCATGCAGATAGTTTTACTCTCGTTATTCACACTGAGCAAGACCTTACTCCTTGAGGACTTGCCTCACAATGCRCTATGTGTAGTAGTAAAAGCCCTTCTAAGAAATAAGTTTATTACTGCAAGCTTTGTGTTTATAGTCAAATATCTTTTTACTTCCACAGATGCCCTATTAAAGAATCAAAACCAAGCTACTGGTATCAGCATGCTTAAAATACTAACTACATGAGCACACAGACCAAAAAATGGCATCTCCTCGACTTGTTGTAACTACCACCCAGTGCCCCTGYGTTGCTGAGCAGCTGGGTCTATCCATCCCCCAGGCCTGTAGCTTGCCCTCAGGCAATTGCAGCAGGAGTGTGTTTCTGCAGCTGCCTTCTCGCTTTCTGCCTGCACCTCACTGGCACAGCGTGGCCCTGAAGACAAGAGGCACACACAGAATCTCCATACTTGCTAAAATACAGTTCTCTGAGGGACTTTTTTTTTTTTTACATTGCATCCCATTTTTCTAAATATATATTAAAATGGTCTCATTTTGTAAAATGTAGAGAATACTTAAGAAAAAACAGAATTCATTTTCCATTAATTACTGTGCACTATCTTTACATTTCAAGTCTTAATGAACCATTACAATGTTGTACAGAGAGCACAGAAAAGAAGAACTGACATAGTTTTAAGACAGATTATCAAGGTCCCCTTCCTATTATTGACCTTAAGGAATATGGAGATTATTTTACCTAAAGCAACACAACTATCAGAGTGGTTCTTCCTCGATACCTATACATCTGAAGGAGAATTATTTTGCTATTTTATTGATCATTTACTCCCCTCTGTAAACTGGCATGTATAATAAACCAGTTTCCTTGCACTCCTCCTTGCATTGTCAAGATAGCCACTGTATTTGTAGTGCTCTTCAATATATGTGAAAGTYCATATACAGTCCCAGCTAACTGAAGTGCATTTAGTTGAAGTTTGACCCTGTTTCTAATATCTAGCTGGCACAAGGTTAATGTAATTTTACTACAAGAGTAAATCTATTTCTAGAGAACTGTAAGTGTAAGGTTCCATAATATTTACTTCGAGCAGAGTCCAGATGTCACTAAGGTATGAAAGTATTATCCTTGATTTCAGTGGAGTCCTAGCAATGGATTCTGTCTTTTTTTTTTTTTTTTTT
>NW_028185405.1:0-3727 GCF_003343005.1 Rhea americana | reverse complement strand
GCCCTGTTAAGAAATTCAGTAAATGCAAGGGCCTTTCACAACTGCCATCTTATCTCATTCCGACAGGGAAAATGATTGTAGTTAGATCAAAGTCCTGTCCATCTGTTCTTGAAATTAAATTCAAATACATTTGAAATTGCTCGTACTGCAGAATTGCTGATAATTCTTCAAGGGAAGTTTTAACACTATACAGATTTAGAACAGACTTGCAGGAAAAAGAGTTCCTTCACAGTGACGAGCCAAATAAACAGGTGGATGGACTGGAACACAGAATTTAGGAAAATTGTAGTACTGCAAGCATTAATAGTGTGGTGTCAGTTGACGTCATTGCATGCAACATCCACTAGTTTTTATATCAGCACTTTACAGTGTCATGAGCATTTCAGAGCTTTGCTGTTGTCAGTCCCTTTAGTCTGCATTTGCCTGTTCATCTTCTGTACCAAATATTTTGTTTTAAAAAGCAAATTAATTCAACTATTCCATGAAGCTCATCCTATTACTTTACATAAGAATGCGCATCCTTGAAACCGTGTTTTTCTTTTGTGATATATTAAATTCTTTTAAAAATTGTTTATCTGATAACTGTTTAGAAGGAAACACACATGTACCCTTGATGCTGGGCATTTGCTTAGCTTAGCGGCAGAAATATCTTTCTATATATGTAGAGCAGAAGAATTATTAAATAATCTTATGTTGATGTTAATATAGGGGCTAGGCACTTTGTAGCCTGGAGTTAACAAAGTACAGTTATCCCATATTTCAGAAGAGGAATAAGATAATTTATTTTAATGTCATTTTTTCACTAGTCAAATTTGGTGACAATGTGAAAGGTGAAGAAAGAATTATGTGCACATTGTGCTTAAAATCAAGCTGACAGAGAATGCTTGGATCTAGTATGCACAATCAACTTAATAAATTATCAAAATATTTCTGCTGACTTGCAGACACCTACAAATTCATAATCTCACATGTCTTTGGTATTTATTTATCTTTGCTACTTGCCTGCTCACAAAAATGGCAGCTGTTTTTTCTAGTTTTCTCTCTGTTGCTTGTTTACCGGTTCAGAGAGTCTTTTGACCTTTGTAACCTTGAAATAGAGTCCTTTGCCACATGGAACTAGAGAGTAACTCTCTGAGCATCATCAAGACAACGGAGACTAGCCTCTGAGACTCTTTGAGAGATATGTTTTGTGGGATGGGAGTTAAGAAAGACAAAGGCAAGAAATTAAATTCAGTTTGATTGAAAAGTAGAAGCTTGTCTGTGTACATAAACTGAATTTGAATTTCATGTCAAAATACCCCGGATAATGCAAATTAACAGGAAGGCCAGGCCTTCACTTTCTAACATACGGAATTCTGTGCCCCATGATCAGTCACTAGGAATTTGTAGTCATAAAAGAAATCGTACCAGATTGAATGAGAATCTATTACAGTGTTGAACTGGAACAGATTTTATCTGTGTTTTAATAAAACCAAAACACACGGAGAAAAAACTAAGTGTGAAAGATACCGTGCAAAATCACACAGAAGTGATTTCTGTTCAAGGTGGCAGGCCTAGCTACACTGTTCCACCTACAGTCTTTTGCCTTCATGGTGTTAGCAGAACTGTGCTCAGCTGAACCTATGCAAGAGATTTATAGTGGTGATTATTTTATATGGTAATTAACGTAAATGTACCTACCATACTAGGGTTAGCAGGAAAACTCTTACATAGGGTTACACAGGGTCAGTGTAAAAGATTAGAATGGCCACAGGAGATACTGACATGCTTCTGTCTTTTTTTTTTTTTTTTTTAAGAAAAAATATTACTCTGACTATTCCTTTGTCTCACATAGAAAAGGTGTCATTTTATAAAACGGAAGGAAAAGAGCTCATTACCAGGCAAATACTTCATACTTATATAAAATGGACTCCAGTTAATTTTTCTTAATCTCTTCTATCGACATTTAATCATGACAATGTCTAATTTTCTGTAGTCTACTGTTTCACTTAGATAATTTCAATCATCTTTTCCATGACCAAATCCTATGAAGTATGGATTACAGGAGATTTAATCAGAGATGTAGGTACTCAGAATCTTCTCAGGATTTGGCCCTATAAGTTTTGTAATGATTTTCAATTTTAAAGTGTACTTTGATCATCTGTAAGACATGGAGACATTCAAAACACTGTCACTGTCAAAAGCAAAAGCATCAGTGTAAAAGTTTGTTAGGGAGTACACATCTGAGAGAGAAATAACTAACAGAAATATATGAGAGGTTACATTTTAACATTCATCATGTCAAAAATACCTGTACAAATGGAAATGAATAAAGAGTGATCCAATATTCCAGATTCCTGGTACCTAAAATATGGAGGAAATGGTGCTTATTGCAGTATAAAAACGGCCAGGGAAAGCAAACWATATTGAACACATTTCCTTAAATGTTAAATTTCAGAAGGAGAGATGAAACAACGTCCTGTGTGAAACATGTATTTGTATTATTGTTTAACCATAAGATGCCTTTCTTTTCTTCTCAGAAATTTAAAAAGCGTTGTCCTCTGACAAACAGAAGATATGAAAATGGAAATATARCCACTCTGAATTACCATTGTGCCATTATCAGTGTTTTTTTAAAATTATTTATTTAATAAATGCCTTCAATTTTATACCAAATATTGTCCCTTGTGTTAAGACATTTCCCGGCAGACATCTCCAAGACCATTGAGAGTTTAGATCTGAACTTTACACTGGATTCTTGTGTGCAACCTGTACCAAAATATAGACCAAAAAGCTATTTACCTCTTTTGGAGCATCAGCTTGTATGAAATCTGAAAATATCTTTAGGGCTTTTGAAATAGCCTTAGTAGAGGCCTGTGGTTTCCTTGAAGTTCTCACAGGCCAGCCAGAACTCAATATTCTCCTCACTGAACTCTGACTGCCAAAATATTCTGAGCTGTCAAGCTATCTGGAGAAGAATAAATGAGATGGTGTGTGGAGGAAAAAGGAAAGATCTGTGTACATTATTATTTGTAAGTATCCCGTATACTATCATTCATTTTTCAGATAATGTCTTATCTGTCAGGCAGCAATTAATTCTAAGAGACTTTTTAAGAGGGGTGAAATAAATAGAAGGTGAAACAATGAAAATGATTAGGTGATTAAAGTCATTTAAGTCATTAAATTCTTTAGGAAAGTTGATGATTGAGAAATTCTCCTACCTGCCTGGTATGAGTTCCTCTTCCTAACACTGACAGAATAACTTGAAGGGGGCTCTTAAAGATTTGGGCTCTAAGAGTATTCGGAGTGACTAGGCAATCAACAATTTGAGGCTGACATCTGGTCTGATAGACAGATAAGGAAATACATTTTATCCTGTCACAGAGTAATGTACTTCTCCCAGAGGTAAGGTTAGCCTGGCTAGAGGGTTTGCAACTGATTTCAAGTAAAGACTAAGATGAAAAGTGAAGAGCAGGATGGTTCATTACTCACCCTTTGTTCAGCACTCTATGCACTTTTAAGAAGAAGAAGAAGAAAAAAAAGAAAAGAAACAAAGTGAGACCTACTCAGAAGATATAGTTTTGAAGTGAATCCACATTGCAAGCACTAAGAAGAGAAAGTCGACAGCACCTAAATTTGGCTCCGTTTCTTAAGCTAAGGCTCTTCAGAAACAGCATGAGGGCATCCAAGGACACAAGGATCCAACTGCAGAGTGGTGCAGGGAGGTTATTGAGTCAAGGTGAGAGCC
>NW_028185404.1:2528-3646 GCF_003343005.1 Rhea americana | reverse complement strand
CCTTGTCCAGCTGGGCATGCCCCGGGCACCATTCCCCAGCCCTCGCCTCAGCTAGCAGCCTCCACGTCCTGGGTGCTGCATCTGCAGAACATCCAGACAGGGACARGACATGCCATCCTGAGCTCCTTGATGGGTTGGTAGCTTCTGGCTGAGCCTGAAGGCCAGCTCTCCTTGCTCTGCACCCTGGCTGTGCGAGTGCCTTGCATCCCATCTTTCATCACTAAGACCAGGAGTTCCCAGTGGGCTCCAGACCCATGAGAGAGGATGAAGGAGGCAGGACAGAGTTTGCTGTAGAGCAACCCTTTTGCAGCCCCACATGGGGAGAGGGCGCATGAGTTCCCATGACTCCCCAGCCCCACTGAGCTATCCCAGGCCGGAGTGGTGTCCACGTGGCACGTTAGCACAGCCAGCTGGGGGAAAGGGAGCCTGATGGCTGCTCGGGATCTTTGCCAGCCCTGTGCTGCCTTCCCTCAGTACCCATGTGGGCCCCACAGCCCCTGGGGTGACCCAGCTCCTCAGAGGCGGGCACCAGCCTGGGAGACCTGCCCCGGGATAATTTGCTTCCTGGAGATCATGTTTCCAGAGCATGGCTACCTTCCCACAGAACCCACAGGCCGTCACTCATGGGGATCCCCATGCACAGCCATGAGTCAGGAGAGCTAGCCTGGTGGCACTGCTACACAAAATACTAAGGAGTCCTGCCTAGGAAGAAGGCTGCCCTCTCCAAGTTCATACCCCCCCACACACATCCGGTTGCAGTCACAGATGGACATGGTAGCACTGCTGCTCATGGACACGGGTTTATTGAGGACGTGGGCACAGCACAATGCAGCAGCAAAGGGACCTGCTGCCAGGATCCGGGCATGACGCTGGGCTGGTGTCTCACCAGGGCAGTGCTTTCCCTTCTCAGTCCAGGAAAGTCCCCGTGTCCTCCTCGGAGAGGGAGCAGAGCACATTCAGCATTCCTTGTACGCTCACGTCCACCGTCAGTGGGGGCTGCAGGGACAGAGGAGAAACACAACTTTGTGCTCAGGGCCTTCTAAGGGTCTGAGCAGGCTCCTGCTTTGGCCAACGCCTCCCTGAGCCCGTGGCTTGAAGCTCACTGGGGTGAGTGAAGC
>NW_028185404.1:0-919 GCF_003343005.1 Rhea americana | reverse complement strand
GCACAGCTCGTCGCACGGCCGTGCCAGCTGGGCTGCCCTGTGCCCTGGCAACTGCATTGCAGGGTTGCAGCTTCCCATCTGAGCCCTTACAAATCTTCTCCTGGCCCAAACATGCCCCMCRGGCAGCAYRTGATGRCCTGTGCTTCCACCCCCCAGCAAAGTCAGCTCCGCTGAGCCTCACCTGTGCTCGCTCTCCCTTGGGGTCCCGGCAGGCTGCAAAGACCCACTCGGGCCCTGCTAAAATATGGGGGAATGACCCCATGAAACTTCAATGATACACTTACAACTAGTGTTTTTGTAGATCAAGCAGCCCCCGATATATGAAAGTATTTTAAAGAACATACGCCAGGCTGGCAAAGGGAAACTTTACAAAAGATTTTAAGTAGTGGCTCTAGTAGGGACTTTGTAAGTGAAAGAAAGGGGTTGAGGAAGAGAAAGGCCAAGCCTGGGGTTCTGGTTGAGACCAGGAAACAAGGGAAGAAGTTGAGAACAGAGCAAAAGAAGAGAGTGTTGCTATCGTGGGAATTTAAAACACTTACAGTGGGAATGCCCCCTTTGGCCATGAAGCTTGACTAGGGAAGGAAATTACCAACGCAAAGAGTTAGTGCGTGAAAGAAATCATTCACAATGACTACAGGCAGGAGATTCTGACAGCTCTTGGGGGAGATAAGATCTAGGGATTTTTAGTTTGTGAGGCATTCACTTGGATCAGCGAGAACTGGACACAGTACTCGAGATGTGGCCTCACCAGGGCTGGGTAGAGGGGCAGGATCACCTCCCTCGACCTGTTGGCAACACTCTGCCTAATGCACCCCAGGAGACCATTGGCCTTCCTGGCCACAAGGGCACATTGCTGGTTCATGGTCAACTTGTCATCCACCAGCACTCCCAGGTCCTTCTCTGCAGAGCTGCTCTCCAG
>NW_028185403.1:2610-3592 GCF_003343005.1 Rhea americana | reverse complement strand
GGACCCCCGTCTGCCGCCCCTGCACCATGCAGCAACCACGGGGACCCCCTTCTGTCGCCCCTGCACCGTGCAGCACCCACGAGGACCCCCGTCTGCCGCCCCTGCACCGTGCAGCAACCACGGGGACCCCCTTCTGCTGGCCCTGCACCTCAGCCTCATGCAGCACCCGCAGGGACGCCCATCTCCCACACCTGCACCCCCAATGCCATGCACCACTCAAGGGGACCCCCATCTCCCACCCCTGCACCCCAGCCCCATGCAGCACCAATGAGGATCCCCATCCACCACCCACACCCCCGGCAGCCCCCGCAGAGACCCTCTCCCAGYGCCGTCCCCAGCCTTACCCAGCGCGTGGGGGGTGCCGTGGGCCGTGGGCTCCGTGGGCAGGATGACGAGCTGGGCAGGGGGGTCCTGGGAGAGGGGGAACACGGACTGCATGGTGCTGGGCATGGAGGCGGCGAAGCCGGGCGGCAGGTTCTGGTGCAGCGCGGGGTGGCCGATGCCTGCGGGGCCGAGGGGGGCCGTGAGCGCCGGGTGGGGGGCCGGCGCCCCCCGGCAGCCCGGCGCCCCGCGGCACTGACCGTACGAGTGTCCCCCCATCCAGATGGAGGGGCTGCGGGTGCGGGGCAGCCAGTGCGCGTGGGCCGGGTGCGCGTGGGCCGCCGGGTCCCCGCCGAGCTGGCCGGGCTGCAGCGAGGAGCCCCCGGCGATCATCAGGTGCGGCGCCAGCTCCCCGGGGCAGCCGCTGGACGGGTGGATGCGGGCGAACTCCACCAGCTCCTTGTTCTCCCTGCGAGAGCCGGACGGAGAATGGGGCAGGGGGGCCCGAGCGGGCCGCGGCCGCCGGCGCTCCCAGGGGGAGATCATGCCGGAGGGACGCGGGATGGGGAACGGAGGGTCCGGGAATCTGGGACATGTGGGATGCCGGATAGGGGGGAGAGGATGTGGGAAGGGGGATGCAGGATGGGGGACAGGGAATGCG
>NW_028185403.1:0-1280 GCF_003343005.1 Rhea americana | reverse complement strand
GCCCGCCCGGCTCTGCCGGCTGGAGCCGCCGCCGTAGGAGGGCTCGGGCCGGCTCAGCGTGTCCTTCTGCCGCGCCACGGCCACGGCGATGCCCACGGGCGGCTGCCGCACCTCGCCCTCGCCGTGGCCCAGCTCGTGCTCGCGGCTGCGGGCGCAGTCGGGCCGCTCCAGCTCCGGCTGCCCCTTGCCCGGGGGGAACTTGCCGTCCTGGTGGGCGCAGCTGCCCTTGAGGCCGCCCAGCCCCACGAACGGGGCCTTCTGGCCCACGATAAGTGCTTGGTTGCTGTATTTGAGAAGGTTCTTCATGGCCGAGACCTCGTCCGGGGGGGTCGGCATGTCCTGGCTCAGCACCGAGCCCTGAGTCATCAATGCAGCCTGCTGCAAACTCGTGCTGAAGGGGTCCAGGTAGGAGCCCTTCCTCTCCTCCGGCATGCCCATGGGGGGGCCCTGGCCCTGCACGCCCCAGGGCGGCAGCGGGGGCCCGCTGTAGCCCAGGGCGTTGAGCTCCAGGGGCTTGCGCTTGGCCTCGGCGCCGCCGGGCTCCATCTCGGCGTGCTGCTGGTGCCGGATGCGTGCCACCTTCTGCGGCGGCTGCCCGGGGGGCTCCTTGGGGCCCTTCTCTAAAGTGCAGCAGGAGGGGCCCAGCTTGGCGCCCAGCGGCTCGGCGTGGGCGGCCCGCGAGCAGTCCGCYGCCGCCGGCGGCACCGGCACCGGCTCGAAGTAGCCGCCCTTYTCCAAGCCGCCCTTGGGCGCGTGGCCCAGGCCGGCGAAGGGGGTCTCGGCCCCGCCGCTGCCACCCAGGTACTCCAGGCCCTTGAGGCGGGCGGCGGGGCCGGGGGGGCCCCACTCCAGGCGCCGCTCCGCCTTGCCCTCCGCTTTGAGCGGCGGGTGGAAGGGGGGCCCGTAGGCGCCGGGGGGCTCGGCGCCGGGGGGCTCGGCGTGCCGCTCCTTGCCCTCGGGCCGCTCCAGCCCGCAGCTCTCCGCCGCCACCTGGAAAGACCTGCTCTTGTCCGCCAGGTGCCCCACGGAAGGCACCATGGTGGCCCCGCTGAGCTTCAGCTCCCGGCCGCCCTTGTCCGCCAGCGGGCACAGCACCTCGGCGCCGGCGTGCAGCGGCAGGCACGGGAAGGAGCCGGCCGCGGTGCTCAGCGGCGGCGGGCCGGCCGGCAGGCTGGAGGGCACCGTGTAGGACGCGGCGTGGTGCAGCATCTGCCGCCGCTCCAGGCACTCGCCGTAGGGCTGCGGCGACTCGTGGGCGCCCAGCTCCCGCTCGGCCCGGC
>NW_028185402.1:5906-7051 GCF_003343005.1 Rhea americana | reverse complement strand
AAAGGGCTGTTTTACACCCCAAAAAAGGCTGTTTTGCATCCAAAACGGTTGTTTTGCAGCTCAAAAACCCCGTTCTGCACCCGAAAGGGCTGTTCGCACCCCAAAAAGCCTGTTCTGCAACGAAAAGGGCGGTTTTACACCCCAAAAAGCCATTCTGCACCTAAAAGAACTGTTTTACACTCCAAAAAGGCTGTTTTGCGCTCAGAAGGGCTGTTCGCACCCCCAAAAAGGCTGTTTTGCACCCAAAAGGGCTGTTTTGCAGCTCAAAAACCTCGTTCTGCAGCTAAAAGCGCTGTTTCACACCCCAAAAAGCCCGTTTTCCACCCAAAACGGCCATTTTACACCCAAGAAGAGCGTTTTGTACCCCCCAAAAGGCCATTTTGCACCCAAAAAAGACCATTCTGCACCCCAAAGAGCCCATTTTATACCCCAAAAAAGGCCATTTTGCACCCGAAAAGGGCCGTTTATATCTCCCAAAGGCCCGTTTGCACCCCCCAAAAAAATCCCATTTAAGTCCCCCCCAAAAAAACACTTTTGCACCCTCAAAACTCTCCCCTGCGCACCTAAACACCCCCCCTCAGGCCCTTAAAGAGCTCCCCCAGGGCACCCATGGGTGCTGGGCAGCCACTGGAGTTGCCCCAACCTGGTGAAAAATTGCATTCAGCACCCAATAATGTTGTTTTGCACCCCAAAAGCACCCCCCGGCACCCCCAAGCTGTTGGGTAGCACCCATGGGCCCCCCACCCCGTCCTCCCAAAAGCACCCGAGTGATCGCAGGGAACCGGAAAAGCTGCCAAAACTGCCCCAAAGGGACCCCGGGGACCCCCCAAAACCCCCCAAACTGCCCCAAAGTGACACCAGGGACCCCCAAAACTCCCAAACAGACCCAAAGGGACTCTGGGGACCCCCCAAAACCCCCCAAATAGCTCCAAAGGGACTGCACGGGTCCCCAAAACCCCCAAACAGACCCAAAGGGACCCCGGGGACCCCCTCAAACCCTCCAAACTACCCCAAAGGGACCCCGGGGACCCCCCAAAACAGCCCCAAAGTGACACCAGGGACCCCCAAAACCCTCAAACAGACCCAAAGGGACCCCGGGGACTCCCCACCCCCCAAACTGCCCCAAAGGGACCCCAGGAGCCCCC
>NW_028185402.1:0-1110 GCF_003343005.1 Rhea americana | reverse complement strand
GGCCGCGCCCTGCGGAAGCCGGACGCTCACTTCCGCCTCGGTAAGTGTCATGGCGAAAACGGCTTTTCCCCCCCCACACACTTCCGCCTCGATAAGTGTCATGGCGGCGGCTATTTTCCCTCGCACTTCCGCCTCGGTAAGCGTCATGGCGGCCGCCCCGTACCACTTCCGCCTCGGTACGGAGCGCTGCGGCTGCCGCGGCCCCGCGAAACCCGCTTCCGCCTCGGTAGTGGCCGCGTGACCGGAAGCCGCCTCCCCCAGCCGGCCCCCGGATGTGGCGTCACCGCGCGGCCGGCGGAGGCGGCGGCGAGATGGCGGCCGGGGCCCGGCGCTGAGTTTCCATGGTAACCGCGGCCCGGCCGGGGGGGCCCAGGCGTCCGGCGCTAATTAGCGCTATTTAGGGCTTAATTAGCGCTCGTTAACGCCTAATTAGCAGCAGGGCCCGTTCGCGGCGGCGGCGGCGGCCGCAGGGCGGCGCTTAGTGGCCGATGGGCGCTAATTACAGGGAAACAAGCGTCAGGCGGCCACTAATTAGTATTAAACTATGTTAATTAACTGTCTGTGAACCGCTAATTAGCGTTAATTAGTTACTAGGAGGGTCTGGGGCTATCTGTTGTTACTCCGGTTGTTAGCAGTGCTGCTAATTAATGTTGGTTGTCCTGAGAGAGGTGTTCTTGGGCTAATTAACACCAATTAGTTCTTAGGTGACTGCTAACTACATATTAATTAGTGGTAAGGAGCCATCTAATAGCTGCTAATTACTAATTAAGCCAATAAGGGGGGGCGGGGCTCATTAGCATGGGTGGGGCGTCATTAACTTTTCTAGTGCTTAATTTAGGGGCTAATTAGCCCGTCTCTCATTAGCTGGTGCTCTCATTAGTTTGTATCCTAATTAGCACACTGTTCATTAGGATGCTTGCTTTATTAGTATATGTGATTAATTAGGGTGGGATTGGTTAGCATGCGTGGGTAATTAGCCCGGCTTTCATTAGCGTGAGGTCCTCATTAGGGTGAGGCGGTTAGTTGGGTTAATTAGCTCTGCCCTCAACAGGGTGAGGCGGTTAATTGGTTTAATTAGTGGCACCCGCGTTAGGGCAAGGTGGTTAATAG
>NW_028185401.1:0-3657 GCF_003343005.1 Rhea americana | reverse complement strand
AAAAAAAAAAAAAAAAGCAAATAAACTTTCCATTTTCAAAGTACATTTCTGAATTAACAATATACTGTTTGAAAAGAATATGTAATCAAAACTGTCATGTTTTCAAAGAGTTTTCACTTCAGCAGGAACAGGACATTTGGCGGTGTAGCATTTTGACAGAGCATTTCTAACCAAACACATATATCATACCTGGAATAACTGAATGTTATCATTTATCAAAGAAAGATTCATAAACAATTCTACCTACTTAGCCTATTTATGCAAGAAATATATATATATTCTAACTACATGTGTGTGCACTTTGTAATATTTAGCCATCCACAGAAACAGGCATCTCACTACCAAGCTTAGAGATCACAGCACAGCATTACTCAGTTATCAGTTACTGCTATCAAAACGAGAGTTCAAAGCTATCAAAATGAGAGTTCAAAGCTGGCACTTCTTTCATGCCCAGAAGTTTTGAGAGAATAGGGAAAAGGGACCTGATTCATACTCATTAATTTATTCCCAAAGGTGGGAAATTGATCTGCTACAATGAAAGTGATAAAACTAATTCTTTGTTACTTTAAAGGCTCGTCATTTGCCAAAGATGGAAAGAGAAGTCATTTAGAAAGTGTGAAAATAAGCAGCTTAATCTGTCCTCTGTATTATTATGTTCTGTAATCTTCAGGAGGCATATACACATAGAGAATTATTTTCATAATACACGAAATCTATTTGCTGCAACAGCCTTTACCAAATGGTGACCAACATGAAAGCCACTCATGGCAAAAGGAATGTAATTAAACTGTAAGAGTTAGTCTGAGGGCTGGTATCACATAATTCACTTTTGAGAAGTCTCCAAAGGAAGACTTAAGCCAGCTCCCACCACACGAAGGTGCTGGAGATGGCTTGCCTCAGGACAAGCAAGAAGAAACAGCTCGGCACAGGGGATCCAGGTGAAATTTAGTCCATCTAAACGTGCAAGTGCCCAGCAGCTCGTCCCACTTACGTTGCACTACCTGGCTGCATAGACCTGAACTAACACTATGTTCAAAGAACAGACAGCAGGGCTGTCGCTTCCCCACCCTGTAAACCCTGGCTTCCAGAAGCCATCTCATTATCTATCTGAAAACACCTAAGTACTTCCCACAACTGCAGCTGACATGCAGAATAATTTAAGCAGTTGTCTTAGATTCATTAACCACTCCAGCATCGCTTTCAACTAATGTTATTAGTAATTCCAGGTAAGATACCCCAAGATTATCCCAAGATTAGCTCAGATTTATTGGAGAGAAGATAAGTGACATTATGGTTTAAGATTTGAAGTTTAAGTAATGTCTTTACTGACAACTTGTGAAAGCAAAATAAATTCAAGTGTATAGCATAAGGGGAGTAATAAAAATAAAACATATTCATAGCAACGTATACAGTTCTATTTCGTACTGTTTTGCACTACTCGTTTACTGCAGCTGAAAACATTGCATCAAATTTTGGTAAGAAAGTCCATTGATACATTTTATTTACCTTTTGTATGCTATACAAAAGCCACTCTTAACTTTTATCTGCTTTTGTGCAACATGAGCCTTACAGGAGTTTCTTCTCTCTGTTGACCTGAACCATTTCTGAGGTGAAAACCAGTTTTGCACCTCCAGCTGACACTGATGATGTCATTCCCTGAGTACAAGCATTTCACTGCTACCAGGTTGCCTCCCAGGAACAACTTCAATAATAAAAGCTAGAAGCTAGTGTAGAAGTAGCACCCAAAAAACATTTTCAGAGGACTCAAACCATCAATAAGTCAATGGAAATCACTTATTTCTTAATGCAATCTCTGTGGGTTCTTTTTTTTTCCTTCTGGAAATCAGGTCTATGATTGATCCAAAATATTTTCCCTGAGGAGCTATTAGCACTGTTCAGCACAAAAGGGAGCTGCCCTCCCCACCTGAACCCAGTTCAGATTTATATCTTAGTTAGACAGAATATATAGCCAGGAAATGCAGAATGTTTCCTGTAGCAATGTTAGCTGGATTTCACATCTGCCACTGAACTTCTATCTTCTTGATTTTCATTTTAAATGCCACTTATTCTTTTAGGCCACACATTTCCAAAGTGTTCAGCTTGCAGTCAAAAGATATATCTGAACATCAGGGTTTGCCAGGAGGGAGGTAAGGGCCTCCACAGGGCTGGCAGATCAGAGCTGCTCTAAGGGCAGTTCACACTGAGATGAACATGGCTGGTTTGGTTTATGCTAAATAAAAATCTGGTCTAATGGTTAAAAGAATAAAAAATACTGAAGATGAGCTAATAGCTTCCTGTTTAGCAGAAATGCACATGCTTAATTTCAGAGATCTGGGGGAAAAAATCAGGTTGGTTGTAATTTCTTGTTGCTTTTTTGTTATTGTTAGATTCTCCTCTTCCTTAATACTACCATTCAATAATCATATATTAAGCTGCTTCTGTTACTTCTTAAGCGTAACTCCAAGAATGATTTAAAATCCCATTCAGAGAGGATCATATTACATCACCCAGCTCTGACAGATATCTAAATAATCTGACAGTTTGCCATATCTTAAAACACACCATGCTAGTGAACAGTTATTGAAAGGAATAGTATAGGTAGGATGAATTTGCTCCTTTTCTAGCAGCTCCTTTCAGAAACATTTAAAAACAAAGCTTATGCCTCATCCCTTCAATTTTGAAGTTTTGCTTTTTTAAATATGAAGTTTTTGCCAGAAATGGCACATACTTTTACACTAAACACAATCTTTATAGCTTATTATAAAACAACAACGAAATAGCCATCCAAAACTACATTGCAGGATGCAAGAGCCACAGCTACCAGGCTAGTTACAGCACCATTCCCTCTCAAGGTTTCACCAAATGAACACCCACTTCGGGCTCACGTACTTACAAAGGAGAACTCCACAACTCCCCCTCTCAGGCCAGCCCCAGGACAGGACCTTCAACCCCAGCTCATTCCTACAGTGATCTGCAGAGACCTATAGGTCTCTGCAATGATTTTTCTTTATGAACTATTGATACGATGTTTTTTCTCCTGAAAAAATACAAGAAGAATTTAAAACAAAATATATTTTATCTCCCACAGATATGCAGAACTTACTTGGAGAACTATTAAACCTACTGATTTAGAGAATCTTGTGTGTGCATTTCCTAAGCATACACTCTTTATCTTTAGTTCAGACGTATCTGATTTATGCCCTACCTCTGAAATGTGGAGAAACAAACTGCACTGCTTGAAATATATTCCTCCTATGTGTAACTATCTAATCTGTCAGCATTTTTTCCCGATACAGCTTTTCCTTACTCAGCCATACCTCTTCCCTCTTTTCTAGAGTTCTGATATATTAGATCTTTTCTAACACCTGGTTGAATAAAGGCAACTTCTCCAATTAATTCCTGACCTGTCTATTACTATTTTAAACTCTTCTGAAGCTAGGTGCTATTCAGTAGGTATCTTTCTAGTTTGCTTTTATTTATTTTTATATATTGCTGCCTGCTTGAATGTAGAATTGAAGACAGGATCAGTCGCATTCCTAGAATCACCCCCAGGTATTTTTCAAGTTTGTCCCAACTAGATTTAGGTATATTTCAAAGATGAATTGTTTTTTCATTTTAGTAGTAATCATAGGTAACACTTGATAAAGTAAAAAGGAT
>NW_028185400.1:0-3780 GCF_003343005.1 Rhea americana | reverse complement strand
TTATTAAACTAGGGTCTGTTCTTAGCATACCCAGTGCTGTTATACTCATTTAATATTCCTACATAGTAACTGCCTTTTGCATAAAAAGATCATGTTCAACCTAGAAAACAAGCTTTAAACAAAACAACCCACTCAATCCACAAACGTACTTCACATATATTTCACTACAGTTATGTTGGCAGCTTCTTGTTTAAAAAGCTTACTTTTTTACATGTCTCYAATTATGTTTCTGCTGATCTGTGCATTGCTCTCACTTTACAGTAGTTATTCTTCACATCTCAGTATATGACCTGAGTGTAAGCAAAGAAGGGTGGAGGCAGATCCTATTTTTAGCTACATTCTTACTATATAACTTTGGCCTCTGACTATTGATCAAGAGTAACTTTCCTAGAGCTTTGATATTTAGACAAGCTTCTGCAAAGCACACTGAAACCCACAAGCTTCAAGGAAGCCTTGGATCACTTAACCAGGAAAATCTTATTCTAGGTGGTATTGGGATATATTCATGTTCTTTGGTATGGTTTACTTTAAGATTTTAATGTATAGATCACTTAATACAACATAGGACTCCCCAGGTTTTATAATAATTCTTTGTGTTTAAGAGCAAACCAGAAATCCTTAACCTATTGGTATGTTTCTGCTTTAGAAGGATTTTCTTTCACAGAGTTCCTGAGCTTGGAGCCAGGAAATGTCTCAAATTTTCACAATCGCTGCTGCACTACTGAGGAGCATTCCTGAATTGCACTGTAATGTTTCTGCAAGTCTAAGAAATAAATTGCCAGTGGATTTTATATGGGTAAATAGAAGCTGGTAGATCCAGATGGATGAAGAAGTGGATGGGTAGAAGCGGATGAATGAATGGCTAGGGAGATGTAAAGATTGGAGCAGAAATAAACACTTGACAAGAAACTACAGGACTGGTTTACAAGATGATTACACATCATATGGTAAGCTTCAGTTTGAACAGAACTCTGCCAGAACTTAGAAGGCGAGGGTTTTCTGATATTCAAATTAAATTACAATAGCTGCAAGTGGTATGAAGAGCTGTTAAAGCTACTGAGTTGCAAAACCCACAATTTGATGAGGTATACAGTTTTCCCCTTGAGGCCAAAATTGTAATTATGAAAAAGTTCTGAACTGAAAAATAGTTTTGTCAGCTGTTTTCATGAGAAATAAAAGATCACTTAAAGGTGAAGAGGTTACAGACAAGAAAGAAAATTAAACTTAAAAAAAACCCAGGCCTACAACTACAGCTGCTGAAGAATGGTACGAACAAAATTAAATATTATAATTAGAAGGGGGAAATCATTCTACCTTTACTGGACATATGCTATTGAAATATTTAATTCATCTCCTGATTAATTCACTGGATGATGTGAAGGTTATTACAGAGGTGATAAATCAGCAGATTAATATGTACTCAGTAGGGATACATGAAGTAAGATTGAATGAAACTCACTAGTTTGATAGGAGCCCAGTTAGCCCCTATGCACTGTATTGGGTCTAGAGCAGACTTTTTTTTGACATGTGGTACTAAATTATCATACTCAGGGGATCAGGAGAATATGATGCTTATAAATAGGCTTCTGGTGCAAACACTCTTAGCTATTAGGTCAATTCTAAATATTGTTTCTTGAATTTTCTGAAGAATTCCCTTTCAGTTACCTTTTGGTATTTATTACTTTCAGTAGATCGATTCTTTAAAATATTTGAATCAAATTAACTTTTTAAAATTTATACAAAATATTTGTATCACTCCTTTTTCCTCCCGTATATACATCTTATGCTTTTATATTATGTTTAAACAACAGTCCTAAGGACCTGTTCAAACATGTGCTCTGATTTAGTAGCAAAACTTTAGCCCACCTCCCACATGACAGCTATACAAAGTTAAACCTTTAAAGCATGCTCCAGGGAATGTGCCAACCAAGCAGTCTGTGGAATTTGGAATACTTCTATATTTTTTCACTGCCAATTTTTTAGCATTATGTCCAAAAGGAAAAATATATTTGAAATGGAAACCTTCCTGTCACTTTTTGTTTGTTCACAAGTGTTCAGTGCTGCTTCTCAACAGCTTTACATAACCCAYTAGAAGCAGAAAACTGGTCTTAATAGCTCTTTTGTGTAGTGATCAATATTTCTTTAATTTTCATMTCATTGACTCAACAGGGCTAGAAAAGTCATAAAATAATGCTGAATGTGTAAAAAGAATGCAACTCATTGGCAATGTCTTGTTGCTTCTTCTCTAACACACATAATCCTGATATTGGTAGACATATTAAAATACTCTACTGTCTTGTACAAAACAGTGTGCTTTCAGTCCAGAATGCTTGACATTTTAAGAGAACTGCAGAAGAAGCACTATATTTTCTCTAATAATAAAGTTAGCCTGAGTTTAAATTTTGGTCTTTAATATATATAATTAAGCAGACGTATCAATTATGCTGATGGCACAGTCTCTGGTGATTCTCCAGTCTCTCCTTGGCAGGCTAGGAAACCCAATGATTATGAGGCTTCCTACAAAGCATATGTGCTGTGTAGAATAGGCACAACTATTAGGTTCCTTCTCATCAAAAGATTCTTTATTTAGAAAGAAGAGAGTGGCTTGAATTCTAGTTTCYTATTTTATTTTTTTTATTTATCTATTTATTAGTACAGAGTCTCCATAAAATAACATTTGCCTGCTTCCTGGGTCCATATGCTTTGCTGCATTCTAGTTATCTACGCAGACATCAGGAGCATGTACATAGCCTGTAGTCTGCCTATACTCTTCGTTTCGAATATAGTTGGTTAAGGTAAATATTTCCTAGGCCTGAGAAACACCTGCTAATGCCACTTTTAAATGCTGTGATTGTTCATTTTTACAATACATTCTTTTGCTAACAAATAGTATAGTAATTCTACTCTTAATTTTTTTGATTGGCAGGAATAATTTGGAATTCCAACAACTATCACAGCTGATGGCATGTTTACCCAGATGGCAATGCTATCAATTATTTAGTGTTTGTTTTTGTTTAATTAAGCATGATACCTCAGCACCATACAAAACATAAACAAGAAGCAATATTTGCCCTTCAGAGCTGAAAGCCTGAAGACAAACAGGAAAAATTAGATGAACTAGCAGACCTAAAGATGATCTGCCTCAATGTTCTCTAATTTTTATTATCTGTAGTTCTTTTTGATAGATGATGGGGCTTCGGATTCCTAAATATCTTGTTTCTGAGTCTACTTTATGTGCATTAATACTAATGTCAGGTGAAAATCTGGTCCATCCAAACCTGTACCACTTGAAATAGACCTATACCAATGGTTTAATTTGAAGACTTAAAGAAATGTAAGACAAGTGAACTCATGTCATCAAAAATGTTTTTTGCATTTGATTTCAAAAATAGTATTGCAATCACAAATAGTGGTTAATGACACAATGACAGCATTTCCACTGACATTTAGTTTTGAGTTGTTTAAATAGTTAATATGACTGAGAATTATTACAAATGTAGTTACCACCGTAGTCAGCTAAACTAGATACTTGTCCTCCTAGGCTCCCTCAGTTTTTAAACAAAGGAAGAGAAAATGAACAACTTGAGGATCCAGAATCACCCTCTACTACAGTGTCTCTAGCTACTGAGAAGTGGGGAAAACAAGGTAATTCATCTGGATAAATAAGGTGCATGAAATTGAGTAGTGGGAATGCCTGCTGATGTCAGGTACTTTTATGAACAAACAGCTGTTGCTAAGCCTTCCAAATTGTGCAAACGAATACAGCTCTTTGAGTATCTG
>NW_028185399.1:0-3695 GCF_003343005.1 Rhea americana | reverse complement strand
GGCATCCAAGCYGGTTTTTATATACTTCTGAATATCATCATCACATTCAATCAAAGCAATGACTTGTTTTGACTGCTGTCATGTTGATGATGGTGACCAGATATCTCACTGACCATTTCCATGCTATACTTTGGAGGAAAGTTTCTTTCCAGGGCTCAGTATTATTTGTTAAATGATTATAGCTGCTGCACATGAAAGTGAAATGTATTTTATATATGTATGCATAGCTTGGAGACCAAATTGTTAATCAGTGCTAGGAAAGATATTTGATTCTGATTGCTAATAATGCCCTGATATGCAGTATAAGATCATGAAAGGTTAAAAATTGAATTCCAGATCCAAGGCAGAGTCTCCTAAACTTCCTTTGCATTTCAGCGCTTCCAGCTGCAAGTTTCAGGCCCTTGAAGAATTAATGGGTTCTGCTGAAATTTCCTCTTCTTCGTCTCAGAGCAAACTCGCGTTCATTAAGTGCATTTCCAAGAGATGCATATTCTGTATCCTCTGAGAAGGAGTACTGCCTCATGAAAGCGATATCCCCGTTCCTCTATAGCTTCCTTTGTCTTCCTTCCTACTATTTTACCCGCCTCCTGGCACCTCCTAGGAGGAAATATTACACATAGTTATTTCAAAACTAAGACAAATTATCTGCCAACACTCTGCTCTCTCAGATCTTTTCTGCTACTAAGTGGTGTAAGATTGGACTAATCTTTTCTTTCTCACACAGCCACACTCTGTAAATTGAGTTCAAATGATTTGGAGGAGTATAAACCAGCCTGGCACTGCTCTCATGAATACCTAATCAGCCTAAGGGCAGTTTGAACCCAAAGCCTTTGTGGAGGCAGTTGCTTGCTTTCACTGCTCGCGAATTTATCTGGCAGTTAATCAGGAAGAACAATACATAGAATCAAGTAATAACTGGTATCTCTGTTATCTCCATGCAATGACAAGAATGCTGCTAATGATGCAATTCTTGGTGATTTCATATTTCTCCCTATGCATATAGGCAGTACTGTGTTATCCTTAGGGTAATTAACTAAAGCGGCTAGAGATTAATTAAAAATATATTAGCTTATCTGTCTAGTGACTTTCCTGCTGCATAACTGATTTTAATTCACAAAGGTTAGGTTTATCCTTAGGAGGTTAGATTTGYTCTGTAGCTAGAGGAGGAGGGAAAGACAATTCAGAACAAAAGGCTGACAGAGGTGCTAATAAATCAGCCTGGAGCTGTTTTCAAAGAAAGAGGGGATGAAGGCTGAGAAACACAGAACGAACTTGTGGTTTGGCTCTAGGAGTGATTTTCTTGTAAAAATATTGTTGTTYRTGCATTTAGTGAGAATTTAAGCCTTTATAGGGCAGGGGGGTTTCTTTCTGTTCTATCTCTGTGCTGGAGCACCTACTACCAGGACTGTATCCCAGACAGTGATGAGGCAGCAGAGGGGACATTACAGGGCTGCAGGACTGTAGGAAGCCTTGCTCCTCTCGCTGTCCTTTATGTCCAAGCCATGTCTAGCTGTRTTCTGTGATGAAATAATTAACCACAGGAAAAGAGAAGTATWTTCTTGCATTAAAGTGGATGAGTTCACGTCTTTGTCTCTGGAGTGTAACTGAATWGCCTAAACACCCTTGAAGATGCTGTAGACCTCCAACAGCTAATCCATCAAGAGACAGGTCTTCCACAGGTTATGTGCTATATGTGCTTGCCCCATGTGAGTGCCTTGGAACCGAAGGCCATCTCAGATGGTACCACAGGCCAATGTTTAGTCAGTGAAACTGTACCTAAAGGCATCTAGCATGCAGGAGACTCAGAGCTGTGGTTATTCAGACACATATCATAGGCAATGAAGATATGATCAGTGCAATCAATTTTTGATTGATTTTGGGTTTGTAGAATGATTCATCCGACCAAAAGAAGGCAACTATTTCAGGATAAGACAAACAGTGAGAAAACAGTACTGCCTGTAAAAGCAGTCTGCGATGAGCATCTGAAATGCAAACCCTGCATTGTAGATCTACACATTTAGGCAGCTGAGTTCATCATCTGGCTTTTAATGCAGGAGGAACAAAGAGGAACATGAAGAACAACATTTTAGGTCCCATCATTACGTGGAGGGGAAAGTGTCTCAAATCCTGAGAATGTAACCTGATTCCGAAAGAACAAGACTTGGCCCTTGCATAGGAACATTTTTAGCAGTGTGACCATCCAGGAGAAGCAAAGCTGCTGTTGCTGCTGATAGATAAAGATCAGATGAGAGGCAGTGTCCTCACTGAAAAAACACGATGAATAAAATCCAGAAAGATGGCAGGTGAGAAAGGCGATAACAGTATGCTTTGCCTACTAAACAGAGAAAGCAGATTGAAAAGAAATGTATAATTTTAGAAATCACTGAGATCAAGGCTGGAGGCACAAATAGCGCTAGAAACTCCCTTTAATAAGCGCTTCTCCAGAGCAAGCCTCGTCACAAATGAGAGATATGAGATGCTGTTGAAAGTGTTAAAGAAAGGCTTTATTTCACTACATGCTCATTCAGCCACAAATCAAGTTAAATGGGAATTACATTGGCAATAGGATTTGTAAATATTTAAAAAGTGGGATGAGGAAGGAATTTTTTATTTGTTTAACTGAATTTTCAAGTGAAACCTCAAGAATGAACACTGCTATCTAAAAAGACACGAGAATGCTGTTCCCTGCAAGTGCTTACATTGTCAGCAGTGATGGTAAATAGTGTGGTGAACGATTTACAGTGTTTAGGGGACATGCTTGATTTAATAAGGAGCTATTTATCTAGAGAGAGTTTTGCAGGCTGGTGTCCAGTCCATTCATTTCTAGGGAATGCCACTTTATTTTTGCATTATGAGAAAAGGTGCTGATTAAGGATGACTTAAAAGCCACCATAAGTGGCCAGTTCACGCTAGGATTCATCGCACATCACTGTAGATATATCACTGAAGAACTTTGCAACTTAGACTCCTTCTTTCTCCAGTGGAGAGAGGACAGGGGCACTTGCAGGCTGCATGGACATCAGGGAGGGCAGAGCTGTTTTAAATTGGTGCCAATCCCCTCTTCCAGCACTTCTATATTCCTCTGAGGGAGGTAGAGGTATTAATGAAAACTCTTCTGAGGAAATTCACCCCCTTTTGGCTGAGAGCATTGCATCAAGGCAAATTACTTGGAACCAATCACGCTTTGCAGCAGAAAATAGAAGCAGGACTTTAATTAATATTAAAAACATCCCTTCAGATATTTCAACGGAAAAAGAAAAGGTGTAATACTCTAGATGAAAAACCGTTATGTGGGACGCTGGGTAGTACATGCCTTTATTTCTCCATGCTTCTGTTATGTGGGATTGTAATTGGGTCAGTAGGTAGATTTCTTTGATGATGAGGATGATTTGCAGTCGTCAGACTAGATCAAATCCACGGTCTGTCTAGAGCAGTATTCCGTCTCCAGACGGTTTAAGTAAACCTGACTGCAGAGGTGATGTATAAAACTGTGCTGGAGGCTGCTATCGGATTTCTATGGTCAGAAGGAGTATTTTTCTGACTAGTCAGAGGTTGGCTTAAAACTTGATGCCTGAGGACATTACCTCTGACTAAACTCTTGCTGAAATCACCTCCCAGTAAACACATATGTTGTCTGCATGGTATTTCTCTCCTGAGAGCCTATGCAGAACTGATGCCATGGGTACCAGTTCCCA
>NW_028185398.1:2057-3874 GCF_003343005.1 Rhea americana | reverse complement strand
ACCACCACATCTGCTCTGGGGCCACCACCACCGTGTCCACTCTAGGGCCACCATGTGTGCTCTGGGGCCACCACCATGTCCGTCCTGGGGCTACCACCACGACCAGCCCAGAACCACCAGGTGCATCCTGGGGCCACCACCGTGGCCAGCCCAGAACCACCAGGTGCATCCTGGGGCCACCACCATGGCCATCCCGGGACCACCGCTATGTCCACCCTGGGGCCACCACTGTGACCAAACCAGAACCACCAGGTGCATTCTGGGGCCACCACCACGTCCACCCTGGGGCCACCATGTCCTCCTTGGGGCCACCACCGCATCCATCCCAGAGCTAACACCATCCCAAAACCACCAAGTGCCCCCCTGGGGCCACCATCATGTCCATCCTAGGGCCACCACCACTACGTCCATCCTAGCGCAACCCACCACGTTCATCCCAGAGGCACCATGTCTCTGGGGACACCATGTCCATTCTGGGGCCAGCTGATCCACCTCAGGGCCACCATCATGTCCATCCTGGGGCCACCACCACCCCCTCCCCAGTCACCACTACGGTCACCCTAAGGCCAGCACTGGGTCCACCCTAGAGCCACTATCGCATCCCTTTACAAGCCACCACCATACACCTCCTGGGGCCACGATCATTTCCACCGTGGTGCCACCACCACGTCCATCCCAGAGCCACCAATATGTCCACCCTAGGGCCACCACCATGTCCATCCCGAGGTACCATGACATCCCTCCTGGGACCACCACCACATCGGCTCTGGGGCCACCACCACTATGTATCTCCTGGGGCCACCACCATCTCCACCCTGGGGCCACCATCGTGTCTGCCCTGGGCTGGGGGACCCAGGGTATTTTGGGGTGCCGGAGTGGGAGGGGGGGTCACTCATGGGTGGTCTCACCTCATCGCCCGTTCTCCACTGCCCGTAGTGCTCCGAGAAGAGGGGGAACCAGTAGACATCTGGGCAAGGCTGGAGGTGGAGATGACAGAACAGGAGTTGAGGGGACCCCAAAACCCCTGGGGACTCCAACTGGCCCCCACCAGGGTGACATGGTCCTAGGGAGCCCCACAAGTGCCAGTCCTCTGTGGGCGTCAGCTGGGGGAAGGTCCTCAGGGCCCATCCCCGAGTCTGGAGAACTCCAAGAGGTCCTCAAGGGCCATCTTTGGATTTGGGAGGGTCCAGAGGGTCCCCCGGATTCATCCTTGGGTCTTGGTGCACCACCATGAGCTGCCTAAGATCCATGTCTGAGTCTGGTGGGATCTAGAGTCCCCAAGATCCATCCTTGAATCTGGAAAGGTTCCCAAGAGCCCCCCATGATCCATCTCTGGGTTTAGGGCGGACCCCAGAAGGTCCCCAAGGTCCATCCCTGGATCTGAGGGGGTCCTTAGGGTCCCCAAGCTCCATCTCTGGGTCTTGGATGGTCTTCATGAGGTGCCTAAAGGCAATCCCTGGATCTAGGGTCTCTGGGGGGGAGGTCCCCAAAGTCTATCCTCGAGTCTAGGGATGTTCTCAAAGACCATTCCTTGGTCTGGGATCTCCAGAGGGTCCCCAAGGTCCATCTCTGAATCTGAGGAGGTCCTATTGGGTCCATCTCTGGGTCTGGGGGGTCCCCAAAGAGTCTCTAAAGTCTCTCCCTGGGGCTGGGGGTGTCCCCAAGGTCAACGTGTGGGTCTGTGGGTGTCCCCATGGAGGCCCCAAAGAATGTCCATTGGTCTTGGGGTCCCCATAGTGTCCCCAAAGTCTATTCCCAGGCCAGGGAGGGGGGTGTCCCAATAGGTCCTCAAGTGGCATCCTTGAGTCTGGGGGCCC
>NW_028185398.1:0-982 GCF_003343005.1 Rhea americana | reverse complement strand
CCCTGGATGGGGGTTGGGTCCCCTGGGTCCATCCTAGGCTCCAGGGCGGGGTGGAGGGGGGACACCCAGGGCCCCCAGCAGGTGTGGGTGCACATGGCGGGGGGGTCCCCAGGGTGCCGTCCCATCGCGGGGGGCTCCCTACGGGGGGTCTGGGGGGACCCCGGTACCTCCTCGTAGAGGTCCTCCTCGAAGATGCGGCTGTAGTTCTCGTGGAGGTACTTCTCCTCCCAGTCCTGGGGAGAGAGGCCGTCACTGGTGGGACTGGGAGGACTGGGGAGGGCGCTGGGAGGATCTGCAGGGCACTGCGGGGCTACTTGGGGGGCACTGGGAGGTTACTGGGAGTTACTGGGACACGCTTTGGTTGTTGAGGAGCTGCCAGAGGTCAGGTGCAAGGAGCACTGGGGGGCACTGGTGTTACTGGGAGGAGGCACTGGGAGATACTGCAGTTACCTGAGGTGTTATGGGGGGATGCTGGGGGTTACTGGGAGCTACTGGGAGGCACTGGGACTCACCAGGGGGTTGTCAAGGAGCTGCCAGACGTCAGTTGCAAGGGACACCAGGGATTACTGGTGTTACTGGGAGGCACCGCAGCTGCCTGAGGCATCATGGGGGGGGGCCTGGGGCCTTACTGGGAGTTACTGGGAGGCACTGGGAGGCACTGGGACTCACCAGGGGGTTGTCAAGGAGCTGCCAGAGGTCAGTTGCTAGGGACACCAGGGATTACTGGTGTTACTGGGAGGCGCTGCAGCTGCCTGAGGCATCATGGGGGGCTCTGGGGGCTTACTGGGAGTTACTGGGAGGCACTAGCACTCACCAGGGGGTTGTCGAGGAGCTGCCAGACGTCAGTTGCAAGAGACACTGGGGGGCACTGGTGTTACTGGGAGGCGCCGCAGCTGCCTGAGGCATTACGGGGGGGCCCTGGGGGCTTACTGGGAGTTACTGGGAGGCACTGGGAGGCACTGGGACTCACCAGGGGGTTGTC
>NW_028185397.1:2412-3576 GCF_003343005.1 Rhea americana | reverse complement strand
TTAAGTTCCAAATATTTCTAATAAACCCTTCAGGAACATCTCCAGATGGTGCCAAAGGCTGTGAAACATTTAAAATGAGGAACTAAAGAGGTCATGTCTGTGCCCCTGCACCAACAGGTCTCTGCACTGGGCAGACCTSTGCAGGAAGCTGGGGTTTTGGGGTTGGTTTGGAGGTTGACATCTTTCAAAGACAGGATCAAAGTCATATGGCATCCACATGACAGCACAAAGTGTGACCAGGCACTGAGATGCTTTTAGTGAGCTTGCAAACTGTTTTTCCCCATGGGACACTTTGGTGAGCTTCAAAAATTATAACTGCTGTGGGTCACTCTCTTTGTAGAAGTAGGATATAGAACAGTGTGGGACAGGATGTGGTCTTCCTCCCTGAAGCACGAACCAGATTATTTGTTTTTAGAGGTGCTCAGCAAGCTTTCTTGGTCTGCAGTGCTTGAGATGGAGATGAGATGCCAGAAGAGAGCAAATGTGCCCTTAATACACATCATTCAGAGGGCTTTACCTGGAATGCTGGTACTTGCCAGTCTCCAAAGCCATGGGGCAGACCAGGTAGTAAATATGAGGAAGTGTTCCCCTTTTCCATGAATTTTATTCAGCTTTCCTTCTGGCACCCTAGCTGGACATTTCAAGTTTCCTTTTTTCCCAGTTTTCCTTCTCCTCTTACTCTTGATTCATAAAGATACTGAGCTGCTGATTTGCCCTTCAGGGAGTTTAAGGCTTATTCCATCTTTCAGTAATCTGTAAAGGAAATGTGCAGACAGCTCTGATTGCCAAGCCTTGATGTGTTTTATCAAGCAAAATGCCCAAGCATGGGCACCGGACACCGAATCCCTGGGAAAGGAGATCCTTTCCCTCGCACATCGCCCATAGCTCTTCCTGGGGGCAGCGTGCGGGTGGTGGTGTGCAATACCAAGTGCAGGACAAGCACATGACTCCTCCCGGGCTCCCTGGGGTGCCAGGAGGCAACGAGGCCCTGATGTCTCCTGGTGGGGCTCAGAGGCAGAGAGAGCAGCCATAGCCAAGGAGACACAGACCTCAGTACTGTCAVGGCCCTTCAGCCTTGCCAGGGCCCTTGGCCATTTCCAACTCAGGCCATTCTGTGCTGTCCCACTCCTGTGCCTGTGTCCCTGGAGACTGCAGACACCCAAT
>NW_028185397.1:0-1448 GCF_003343005.1 Rhea americana | reverse complement strand
TGGATGCAATATTGCACATTCTGTCTAGAAAGGTCCAAGGAGAAGGAGATAATCACTGCCCTCGACCTCCTGGCCGTGCTCCTATTCATACAGCCCAGGCTGCTGTTGGCCTTCTCTGCTGCCTGGGCACACACCTGTCTCATACTTTGCCTTCTGTCTGCCCAAATCCTCAGGTCCTTTTCTGCAGAACTGCTCCATGGACACTTGGCCCCCAGCCTGTATCTCTCTGCAGGATTTTGGTCTGTCCAAGGTACAGGGACATTGCCCTTGTCCTTGCTGGATTTCATGAGATTCCTGACCTGGCTTTCCTCCTGCCTGTCTAGGGCCTTCTCAGTGGTGGCCCTCAAGCATAAGACTGCTCCCCACTCAGTTTGGGGTCATCTACAAGCGTGCTGAAAGCTACCCTTTTCTAGGTCATTCCTGAAGGTTTAAAACAGGGCAGGTTCCAGGAAGGAGCCTGTGGTACTCCATTACTCTTGAACTCTTCAGGAAGTGTACCGTCCTTTCACCAGTATCTTCTGAGCCTCATCATCCAACAAATTATGTGGCCATTTGATTGTCTACCCATTCAGACCATGAAGACCTAATTGGTGTGCAAGTCTTCTGTGGGAGAAACTGTCAGAAACCTTCCTAAGCTTGAGTTAGCTCATGTTCACTGCTCTCTGATGGTTCACCAATACAGTCTGTTCAACATAGATGGCCGTACAGTTGGTGAGGCATGATTTACCCTTGGCAAACCTATATGGACTCTTCCCAGTCACCTTCTTCTCCTTCATGGGCCCAGAACTGTGATCAGAGAAGACTCACTCCATGACACTCGCCTGATCAAAGTGAGGCTGAACAGCCTATACCTCCCCAGGTTGTCCCTGTGGCCTTTTTGGAAGATGGATGCAACTTTGCTTTTCTCCTGTCATTGGAACCTCCATGACTCTCCACACCTTTCCAAGATGACAGAGAGTGGCCTTGCAAGATAGCAGCCAGCTCTCTCAGCTGCAGCCCATCCAATGCCATAGACCTGTGTTCTTGCAAAGAATTCCTGACTCAACTATCAAGCACTCCGGGCCCCTCAGAGGTGCCTCCATTGGGAGCCCTCTACCAGCCCCCCCTAGTAGGCCCAAGTCTGCTCTCCTGACTGCCGGAGTCTGGAGTCTGCTTCTCCTCTTTACAAGCCTAACACTGATTATCACATCCCTGATCAGTTCTTCACCATTGACAGGTTACAAGGTCAGGAAAATGGCACCTTTGTTGGTATATCTGGCTTAGCTGTGCTAGGAAGTGGTCCTCCACACCCTCCAGAATCCACCTGCATAGTTTGAACCCTGCTGCATTGTTGTCCCAGTGAAAGCCAGGGAGATTACAGTCACCCCATGGGAATCAGGCTCTGTGATCCTTAGGCTTCCTCAGGCTGCTTCAAAATGTGGCAGTTCTGTCACAGGTTGTGCATCTCT
>NW_028185396.1:0-3806 GCF_003343005.1 Rhea americana | reverse complement strand
GCAACCCCCTTTCCAGGCCCCCCCCCCAACCCCAGCCAGGATGGGCTTCCAGGTTCGACTGGTCTCAGCAGTTCTGCTGAGTGACCCTGAGACCCAAGGAAAAATCCTCTCCAGAGGCCAGCTGCCCCCAGACATGGGCACAAGGCCTCCCGTGGGCACAGGGCAGCACTGCCGTCAGCAGCGCCTCATCCCCCAAACTGCAGCCTAGGCCAGCAGCAGAAAGCTGCTGGCCACAGAGGCAGTCAGCCTGGGTGTATAGGGCTTCCTCTTGCAGAGCCCAGGGTGGTTGCTGTTCCCAGATCTGGTCTGCCTCTGTCCGCGGATACTGACAGCCGATTGCTGTGCTGCAGCTGATGAAGGAGCCAGTGCTCCAGGAAAGGAGGTGTCTGCAGCTGATTTTGGGGGCCTTGCCGGAGAAATTCCAGGACCCGAACAGCACTGTGAAGCAGATGGCAGCACATGGCCTGGGCAATTTGGTCAGCAGAGCACCAGAGAAGGTGAGCGGGGCTTTCCTCTGCATGAAACGCAGCCCTCAACAGCACTCTGTTTTCAGGCATCAGCCAGGTTGCAGAGGGGACAAAGGTGCCAGTCAGACCTGGGGCTATGGTGTATTCGGGGTTTGTTTCTGAAAGTGTCAGCCCCTGATGGCAATGGGAAAGATGAGCAGTTGGAGGCAGGACTAGTGTGAGGCTCATGTGAGTGTCACGCTTTACAGATGCGAAAGCACAAGGAAACTGTCCTGGTGGCACTGTGCAGGAGCCTGAACGACATGGCTGTGGCAGAGAGCCTGATGGTGCTGGCCAAGGTGGTGAATGAACTGAAGGCGAAGGCTGTCGGCTCCACCTTCAGAGACATCAGCAGGGCTACAAAGGCATTCTTTGATGCTGTAAGTGAGCGGTGCTGCCTAACGCGCACTCGAAGGGTCTGTTGCAGATTGTGACCCCTGGGCAGTGGTCCTTTCTCAGGACACTGTGCTTGACTGGCAGTGCTCAGGCACTGCAGCAACAACTGTACACAATGTCCCTTTTCCCCATCTGACGACCAGATGGGGCTCCACGTGGCTGACTGTGGAGGAGATGCTGCTGCTCTTGGCAGGTAGGTGACAGGACCTCAGCACCCTGGCCCAGGGGCTCATAGCTGCCTGGGCCTTGGAGCCGTGGCAGTTGCTGAGTTGGCAGCAGCCACATCGACTTCCCAGGGAGGTCAGTCCAGGACAAGGCCAGCACCCATGCCATGGCCAGTGCCATTGCAGCTCTGCAGGTGCTGCAGGGTGACGAGGACCCGCAGGTGCAGCAGGAGACCACTCGTCTCCTCTGGGACACCGGCCTAAAGCAGCCTCCAAAGCAGCATTGAAATAAAACTCATTGGAAATTTCATGCAGCACTGGTGGTGTTTCTGTCCTGGGTTCCCAGGAAGAGTTTTGCCCCTCAACACTCCCATTTGCCCCTGAGTGCCCACAGATTCAGCCCTTGGCCACTGTCCCATGGGACGGTGTGAGGCTGGAGCTTTGGGCCGGTTTGGGGTAGCCCATTCCCAGTACCTGCGCAGCCATTCTGGCCCCCAGAGCTGCAGGCTGCCCCTCATATGACAAAAAAACCCAAGACACCAGCCAAAATGGGCTTTTCCTGACCAACAGCTGGGCATAGAATCCTAAGTCCAGATCTGCTGCTGGCTCTCCCCTGTCTTGGCCCCTGCCACGTGCCCCCAGGTATAGCCCACACAGCACCCTGCTCCCCTCGCAGGGCAACCTCTCTCCCAGGGCCTTGAGGACCCTTTAGGGCCCCTGCCAGCAGCAACAGCTCCCCGCAGCCCGTGTGCTAGGCACGGCTGGTCCATGGCCAGGGCGCTCAACCCTAGAGCCAGGAGATGGCTCGGCACTGCTCAGGTGCTGCTTCAGGCACTCACCAGACACTGCCTCCTGTGTTGGCATCCCTTTGTGCCCCAGGTCGGAGCCATGCTTCTCGCTGCAGCTCAGGCTGAGCCTTTCTGACTCGGCTGCTCCCATGTGGCATCCCCTGTGCTGGCAAAGGCCCTGCTGAGGGATCAGCTGCACAACTGCAGCAAGACGGAACCAGCTCTTGCTCGAGCAGCAGCTCCCTGCCCTGGCGCCTGGCCTGTCCACCTCAAGAGCAAGCATTACACAGCCCCAGCCCCGCCCCTCCTCTGCTGCCCCCATGGCTTCTCCTGGACAGGGACTCTGGCCTGGCACCGCTCACACCCCTGCAGCTCCCTCTGCAGCACAGGAGCCAGGCGGGGCCAAGGCTTGACATAAAAATTTAGTTCAGCTTACAAAACCACTGGGGAGAGCGGAGGGGGGGAGGGGGGGGAACGAAAATTTTTGACTCTTTCCTTGCTCCAAACTGCTTAGCCAGCCCTGCAATGGAAAAAGCACATCCACAATACCTCCTTTTTGAGATAATTTGACTCCTAATTCTCTTCTTTGAATGCTGCAACTCCTTGGTTGCAAATTCCGGTCTCCCACAGGCTTCCCTTTGTCCTTAATATGACTGCATTAATTAAATTAATCAAGTATGTTGCTGTTACTCCCTCAACAAATTATACCATCCTGGGCTGCTAAACCCTTTAGGACACAGCTTTATAGCTGAGATGAGCAGAGCTCTTAAGAATCCATGAACTTATTAAGAATCTCCTGCACCTACAACAAGAGGCCTTAAAGAAAATTTGCAGTGTAACCAAACATTTTAACTATATATTTTCAGAATAGACTCTGAAATACAACTCATATATGGCTGAGCAAAAATGACAAGACGTATGGAAATGCATGAAATAATTTTGTCTACGCTTCTCCCATTAAGGACTTCTGGCTCTTTTATAACGGAGAGTGTGTACCACAAAGGAAAGTCCTTTCCCACGTTTCCCTATTAACCCAGTAGACTTTTTCTCAGGACTCTCTAACGTATTGCATGATAAGACCAAAAACCAGCACGATTTGTTGAAACGGTTCTCTGTCTTTTAGCCCAAGGAAAGAAGTGTCACCTATGACAGCTGTAGTCTAACAAAGAAATTGACTGGATTATTAGTGGTTTGCTGCTGTAACAGCAGCAACCATCTAATGTTAATATAGCAAGCAATGAATCAAAGATTCTGAAGAAAATTGCAGCTTGTGTGCAAGTCAACTTACTTAGAAACTGTAATTCATTTTGATTCATGTGATTTTGCATGCCATGTGCAGAACCAGGCACTATCTCTAACCCCTGGTCACAAGAGGAAGACAGGAGGGGGGACTGACTCCTGAGGGGAACAGATGCTTTTGACTACTTGATCATTCCTGGCTGGTCCTATCCACCAAGCAGCTTGCACATGTAAGGTTCAAGGAAGACAAGCTGCAACTAGCCACGATTATAGGTGCTACTGCTCACTACATCAGCCTGAACGAGTGTCTGCCTTGGGCACAGTGATCCCACCAATCCTTTCCCCCTTTCTCGACCAGTGTTTTATACTTCAAATGAAGAGGTACTCAATGCCTTGAGGGTTAGTTCTTGAAGCTGAGCTTTACACGCGCACATTCCTCTTGTGCAGCCCGGGGAGCCACTCAAAGAGCACCCTAGGCTTACCTTGTTTGATCCTTGCTTGTTAGAGGGATGTTAGCTACTTATTGATGAAAAGAGGCTTAAAGCCAGGAGGTCAAATTGAACTCCAGAATGTTCCCTTAGCTATGATCTAGCCACCACTACACAAAACAACAGGAAAACATGTTTACACGTAAGAGTGCCCAAGCATGAAGTTGCTAGCTAGTAATCTTTTGTAAGTCAAACTTTCTGTAAAAAAGCAAAAAAAAAAAAAAA